>NC_056743.1:1264513339-1264582472 GCF_019279795.1 Protopterus annectens
GGATGTAAACTTCCCATTAACTCTGCTTTTTTAGAATACTCCCACAAACAGCAGATTCTTCTTACTAGAGGTGGACCCCCAAAATGAGGGATATCAAATCTCGGTGCCTCACAATCTACAAATATCCATTCCAGTGACAAGATATAATTCTGTGCCATGCTTTTTTTCAGTTTTGATCTATTCTTCTGCAGGAGTTGTACAATTGTATAACCATCATAACTTATTGTCCCCTCCATGCAGCTACCCCAAGCCACAGACTGATCTACTGTTTACAATGGACTTGAGAGACTCAGAAGTAATTTTATTCATCAAACCTACACCTCTCATTATTTCTTTCAGCTTCAGATATCAAGGAAGCCTTGTACAGTAACAGCATGCCAGAAACACAGCATAATTTCTCACTAAAGAAACACAAAGTACTCTGAAATACAAATAAAGACTTAATGGCAATGCAGCTTAAACCAACAATGCATGTCACATGCTGTTTTATCAACATAAAGGCTTGTCAAAGTAAACCAAGCCCATACTAAAATTGTACATAATATGAACACACCTTTCACTAATAATTCAATGACATTAACAAGTTATTAAACTCTTCTAAAACACATATAAATTTTACCTTAATACCCCCAGATCTAATAATGCAAACAAAATAGTACAGACATAAAATGTCAAAAATGTTCTGTACCTTTTTTTTTTTCTTTTTCACAAGACACTGAACTCTTTACATTACGTCCACAAGAAAATATGCTGTTGTACACAATGCAATGCATATGTCCCAACAGCTGTGTCTTACCAACAAAAAGAAAATGCTTACAACACTGGACGGCTGCAAAAAAGTAAAAAAAGTAAAAAAGAAATCCCACACACACACACCTCTCACTCTGAAATCCCATCTTGCACACATTACTCACTCTGAAATCCCATCTTCCTTCCGTCCGTCAGTCCATTTCAGTTCCCGCTCGCAAGTAGTCCTCTAAACCGAACTGCTCACTCACAAGTAGTCCTCTAAACCGTCCGTTTCGGTTCCCGCTCGCAAACTTGAAAATATGTGCTGCACTGCATGTGATGATGTCAGCACGCCCGCGACTACACTTCTTTCTTCTTAAAGAAGAACGCCCTAAAAAAAAAAATAAATATTTTTTTAAATTATGTGATTACCTAGTCAATGGATTCTAGGGGGCCCAAAGTGCCCCCTGCTGCTTGGCGCCCTGAGGCAATTGCCTCACTTCGCCTCTCGTAGTTACACCGCTGGCACTTGCACACACACTCACACCTACAGCTAATTTACAGTGTCCAATTCACCTCCTGCATGTCTTTGGACTGTGGGAGGATACCAGAGCACCCAGAGGAAACCCAAGTGATGACAGGGAGGACATGCAGACTCCACACAGAAAGCACCTAAGCTGAGAATCAAACTGAAGAACCTCTTGCAGTGAGGTAATGATAACTGCCACCCCGAACAATAGCGACTATATATATATATATATATATATATATATATATATATATATATATATATATATATATATATATATATGCATACATATACACACAAGAATAAAATAATGAATTAATTAAATAATTAATTAGTAGATAATTAAATGCCTCCATTTACATTTAGTGTTAAGACCCAAAGGAATTAAAGTTCCATACTTTAAAATAAAAATAGATTCTTTAGATGGCAGCTTATTTTTAAGTACTGTATTATCAGAAAATGATGGGTACATTTGTTCTAGAATGTTAGCTTGCAAACAAAAACGATCACCTTCATGACATAACTTAAAATGCAGTGAAACTGGACTATCACAGTGAAGTTTTTTAATATCTCTTACATATATTCCTGCAGTCTAAGTTTGAATGCTGCCTTAGTTTCCTCTTCATAAAATAAGTCACATGGATATTTAAGTATATATATCACTCCTTCTGTGTTACAAGTATATCTATCAGCAGGTACAAATCTAAAACCATTGATATTAGAAAAACATTTCTGAACATATTGTGATGACCCTCCACTTGACCAGTAATCAAGGAGCCTCAATCCTCACCACTGGCACCATTGGGGGGTATACATTGTCAGGATGACAAGTCACACACACAGTATTTCCAGATGCAGCTCCCTGCATCAAGTGCAATTTATCTTAAGAGCACACATAGACAACAGTCAGTCTGGGACTAGTTTCTCCCTCTTTCTCCAGGTCCCCAATAAGACTCCCCACTAGCAGAGCTATAGAGTTGCGATCCCAGCTGAGTGGCCAAGCTAAGACCTCCAGCACCCTCTTTGAACTACCAGTGCTTCATATCACTGCCCAAGTAGCTGACATACACACTCTTCATGTGTGATTTATACACACACAGATGGGGAAGGCTGGCACAGGTTTACTAGCTATGTCCCCCTACTGCCCAGACTATAAGGTAGTTTTCTCTGTAACCAGCCACTACTTATCAACTACTTTAAAGTCCTTAACAAAGGGTCTCCAATCTTATTGTGTAATGGTACTATTAATACAAAGGCTAGTTTGACCAAGAGCAAGGCTATTAGGAGTGGCCCACAGTGTCACCAAATAAGTATGCAAGTGCTCTCAGAACTTAAATATCTCAAAGCAGATCAGCCTCAATGAAATGTTTAAATATATTTAATAATAAATAATAAAAGAACAAGAAAATACTCAGTATATATTTACAGTTACATTAGAGTTCAAAATCACAGGAAATATTTAAAACAACATTGCAGGACAATCTCAAATAAGTAAAGAAAAACATCTAAATAAAGATTTGCTATATTCCTGACAATATCTAAGAGAACTACTATACCCTAGTTAAATTACTTCAGAGCAAGGTGAGTGTGGTGAATGGATCTTTGTTGTTGACAGGTCCAAGACAGAATACACAATGTTATCTCTCTCTCTCTCTCTCTCTCTCTCTCTCAGAGACCTCAAATTAATTTCTCAACTATTACTGCTGGAATAGTTTGCAGAATGACATAATTTCTTGTCATCTGACTCTCCCCCAGGTGAAAAGCCCCACTGATACAGCTGGTAGCAGTTAGCATCTACCTGTGAAAATACATAGACAAGGCCTTTTTCTCTGATATAAGGCAGATCCTGGAAGTCATAAAAAAATAAAACACTTCCAAGACAATACAGAAAGCTCCATAGTATAGACAGTGTGTCTGTTGCTGCACTGAGACTGAAAGATAACATCTTTTTTTTTATGACCTGGCCATAAAGTAATTTAATTTTAGCTATTTTTCTGAAGTTACCCTCCTGCATTCCAGTTTCTATTTTTAAAATACATACATTTAAACAGTTACAAAAGTGTATGTGCATTTTTGTTCTCTTCCAGCAGGGCACACTGTGGATACATCTTTGAGCTCAGTATGTTATGAATATCTCTTCAGCACACGTCCTTACAAACCATCTTATATGACATACAGTTCTAACACATTTGTAACACAAGCATATGAATCATGTTGATATTCACAAATGACATATAATTGTTTACAAAATTCCAGATAGCTGTGCTGGCAGTATCTCTTTTTGTTATACTTTTATATAAATCATGTTAATATTCATAGAAGACATATAATTATTTCCAAAATTCCAGCTAACTGTTCTGGAAATATCTCCTTTATCACATTTCTTCCCCACTCGAAGACTCAAGCTAGTTTTTCAAGTAACCCTTGAGAAACATTGCTTGAGAGGGATGAGCATATCTGGGAATATCTTACCCCATTCTCTGTCATGAAATTCCAGCTGCCTTTCCATTGTTGACCCCATTACAGTGTTGCACTGCCCTATCATATGCCTGGAACCCTTGGCTTCACCATAGTAATTTGGGAGTTTGCTGGCTGGCTCCCTGTAGCCACAGATCCCCCTCAGACTCCTCCTGCCCCCTACTGCCAATACTTAGCTCCAAGGCCTCCCTATCATGGCAGTGTTTCATCATGTTAACATGGTACAGTTTGTGTCCCTGCCCATCCTTATCACCTTGAAGGGTCCCTCCCAAGCTGCCTGCAGCTTGTTGAGTCTCACAGGAATGAGAACCATAACCTATTCATAGGTTCATAGGTTCATAGATTAGTACTAAGCTAAGTGCCCTTGCAAGCCATTTTAAGCCTAGCCAATTATCCCTTGTGAGACTCAAACCCTGAACCTTGTGTTTGTAAGGCAAACACCTTAACCATTAGGCCACACTCCCAACCCTTGCCCAACAACATACTCTCTAGTGCGAGCATTTCTGTCACAGCAGACCTTTTTCTGCTTTTGGGCTTCTGCCAGGTTCTCCTGGGCCAAGCCCATGAGTTCCCTGAGCCATGTCCTGAGGTTTAGGACATATGCAACAACAGACTCTGTGGGATTCACATTCACCCTCCCACTCATCACAAATCCAATCTAGATGTCCCCTCACACTTTGCTCATACAGCAAATGAAAGGGTGAAAAACTGTGGATTCCTGGGGCACCTCCCTGTAAGCAAACAATAGATGGGGGCAAATATTTGTCCCACTCCCTTTTGAACTGGTCTGCAAGTGCCTGTAGCATGGTCTTTAGTGTAGAGTTTAATCTTGCCACAAGACATTTAGGCTGGGGATGGAAGGGGGTGATGTTCTTCGTGTTTCAATGTTGCAGTCATCTCATTTGGGTTATCTGCCTGCAGGTAGCCCTCAGTCAACCTGAATACCAGAGTTTTGGGATTTCTGCATTGGATGCTGTTGCTTCTTCCATAACGTCAGGTCGTCAGGGGTATAAAACATGCAGCTGATGTCATTACATCAGCTTTTCTTGCCGTGCAGTGTATCCGAAGCAGAAGTAGTTTGCAAGTGCTGGTCGGCCGCCTCCTGAAATTTTCGTTTTTCGAGTTTCAGACCTGAAGTCTTCTAAAAGATAAGTACCCCATTGGAGATCCTTTTTTCTTGCTCTAACCAATGTCAGAAAAAGTTAATAATTGTCTTGCCTGTGGAAAGCAAATACCTCACAGAGATTTTCAGTCTTACAGCTTTACCTGTTTAGGCCCAGACCATGACGTTCCTCATTGTCAGTTTTCTGCCCTGTTCAACACCCAAACTATTCATCATCAGGCTATTTTTGTTGCTAAATTTTTTCGCTCTCGTTCTCTGTATTCCAAAATGGCTTTGATAAGCAATCTGACTACCGATCTTCCAAAAAACACGTAAGTATAAAGACAGAGATAGACCGCATAGGTCCAAAATTGCCAACGACGTTTCCATTAAGCTAGTCACCAGTCCACTGTTACTCAGTGAGGCGCTTTTGCAGCCCCTGATAGCCACTTCTACAGATGCACAGGCCTCTACTGAGACCCATTCAGAGTCTGGAATGCCATGAGATGCTTCTTTGACTATGGAACCTTCGGATGTCTCTACCTTGGATGGGTCCAGAGTCGCTGTGCAGGCACCGGCTTCTGAGGGTTTATTCAGGCCTTCCAATTTTCATATTAAACCAACGACTTCATTTCAATCCAAAAATACCGATTTTCTCAGGCTCAGAGTTTGCACTATGCCTAGGAAATGGATGACCAAAGTGTATTCTCAGGCCCACATGCCTCAGAAACAAATGCTTAGAATGGCTGCAGATCTTATTACTTCAATTAGGGGAAGCCAGCCTTCCCCCTAAAAAAGATCAAGAACTGATTTTCTTTCTGATTCTTCAGATCATGAGTCTGTTGACCCTGATCCTTCTGATTACCAGTACATACCCTTATCTACCTATGAGGATTCTGATGCAGAGGATTCCATTCCCTCTGCTTCCCCACCAGAAGATTTTTCTTTTGGTGAAACCCTGCATACCCTTAGGGAGCATTTCAGCTGGGAGTGCCAGGACTACCCACAGTTCAAAAAGAGACTCAGGGAATATTTAAACTTGCCTCAACACAGGCCTCTAGCTATCCCAACTGTTCTGGAAATTGTAGATGATGTCTTCATGGAATCCAGCCTTACCCCTGATACTATGCCTCCAGCTCACAGGAAACCTGACAGGTACTACAGAGTGCCTGACTCCCACAAATGTCTTTTTAAAAATCCTACTGTGGATCCAGAGACCATTTCCCAGGGACCTAAATGCAACAGCTAAAAAACGCACCCCTTCGGATAGGGACTCTAGGGCTTTAGACAGATGGAGTAAGAAGGTAATACCCTCTGCAGCTCTTGCCATCAGGGCTTTAAATTGCCAGTTTCATATGTTAAAGCATCAGCAACATATTATGGAGCTAATTAAACAGAAAATGATGTTGATTCCTGATTGTGCAGAACATAAAGATTTACAAGAGTTAATGCATTCTGCTAACCACGTTGGAAAACATACTTTGCAATGTGGTTTTGATGCCTTAGAAGCATCTTGCAGGGCTGCTGTCATATTAAACCAACAACTTCATTTCAATCCAAAAATACCGATTTTCTCAGGCCCTTTCTCATATCTGTTTTTAGAAGGCATGCTCGGCTTAAGGAACAAGTCTTGCTAGACCATGTCAAAGCAAAATTATTAGATGCACCATTAAACCAAGAATGCTTATTTGGCAATAAAGCAGAAGTCCTCAAAAAGATTGAGGAAAAAGCTAAATCTATGCAAACTGTTAAAGATTTCTTACAAGTACAGCCACCTAGATTCAGTAGGCATTGGCCTTCTAAAAACTGGTCCATTCCAGTCCTTTCCAGACCTTCTCAGTCCAAACCCAGAGGCAGCAGACCACCAAGATTACAGTCTCAGGGTATGCACAGTTCTAAGCAATGAAGTGCTCCTACCTCTAAAACAGGGACAGTAAGACACCAGCCTATGGTAAAATCTTGCAATGACCTATCCCTAACTCTTCCAAGCCTTGCTCAAGTACTTGCACCCTTAGGAGGAAAACTTGCCCTGCATGCAAAAAACTGGGAGTACATCACCCAGGACAGATGGTCTTGAGCATTGTATCCCAGGGATACAGTTTCTTCTTCCACTTACTGCCATCCCCAAGAGGATGGCCAGATCTCTCCCCAAACCAGTGGACAGAGGCCCCAAAGCAAGTACTTTCTCTTCTCAGTATCAAGGCTATTCAACCTGTCCCAGCAGAGCAAAGGGGACAAGTTTTTTACTCCAGACTGTTTCTGGTACCCAGAAAAGAAATCTCTTGGCGCCCTGTCCTGGATCTGTCTATTCTCAAAACCTTCCTGGTGGTTCCAGGATTCAAAATGCTTACTCTCCAACAGCTGCTTCCTGTGCTAACCAAGGACTCCTGGCTAGCCACCCTAGACTTAAAAGAAGCTTATCTGCACACCCCCATAACGGAATCTTGCAGGAAATATCTATATTTCAGAGCAGGCTCTATGCAGTTCTCTGCACTTCCCATTGTCTTATCTACTGCACCCAGGGTATTCACAAAGTGCCTTGCTCCAGCCATTGCATATTGCAGGCAGAGAAAAATTCAAATGTACCCATACTTGGACGATTGCCTGATTCAGGCGGACAGTCAGGAACTGCTACTTCAACACCTGACATTTGTAAAGGGACTTCTGACTTCACTGGGGTGCACCTTCATCTGCATATCTATCAAAAAGAAATGTTAGCTGTACAGAATGCTCTGACAGCCTTCAAATGTCTTATTCTTCCAGGGCAACTATTGATAAAGAAAGATACCACAGTTATGTGGTACATAAACAAGCAGGGGGGAACCCATTCCTACCCACTCTGCAGGTTAGCCATGGCTCTGTGGAACACAGCCTTGTGCAATCAAGTGCACCTGCAAGCTCAGTTCCTGCCAGGCAAACTAAATTCACTGACAGATGACTTAAGCAAAAATCAAATGGACCCACACGTGTGGAAACTGGAACCCAAATCATTCAAGCTTCTGATCCACAGGTGGGGGGCAGCAGAGGTGGACCTCTTTGCTTCTCCTCAGAACTATCAATTGAGCAAATATTTCACCAGAGCTCCCCATAGCCAAGCATGGAAAGTGGATGCCCTGTCTTTTACATGGGAAAACCTCTCAATCTATGCCTTTCCCCCTCTGCCCCTACTCTCAAAGGTTCTACTAAAGATCAAACAGGACAAGCCAAGGACAATCCTGATTACACCAGGCTGGCTATGCCAGGACTGGCACCCACTTTGACACAGTCTGACAGTACTGGCACCATGGCACCTGCCTCAGACCCCCTCCCTGCTGTCCCATCAGGAGGGGCAGATTTTGCATCCTCAGCTACAAACCCTGAACCTAGCAGCCTGGCTCATCCCCTAAGCTCAGCACCAGCAACCCTCAGTAAACAGGTGCTGGATGTCATCTTTGAAGCAAGGAGGCCTAGTACTAAATTCAGAAAAGTGGAAAAGATACTGTTCTTGGAGCCAGTCTCAAGTAATGGACACAGCTGTGCCCAGCTTACCTAATATACTAGACTACTTAACAGAAATGCTCTACAAAGGCCTAGCCTTCTCTTCAGTTAAGATTCATGCCTCTGCCATCTCAGCTCATTATAATACAAAGTCACCCCTCATCTCTCTCATCCTCTGGTCAAATAGTTCCTGAGAGGAGCCAAAATTTTAAGAGCCCCCCCCCCCAGGAGAGCTCCCACTCCAGCCTGGGACCTTAACTTTGTATTGGAAAAACTCACGCTTCCATCCTTTGAACCTGCTGCTATAGGAGAGTTAAAATTCCTCTCCTGGAAAACAGCTTTACTTCTAGCCATCACTTCAGCAAGGAGAGTGTCTGAATTGCAAGGCCCTTATGGCCATGGAACCCTTCATTATCTTCCATGTGGACAGGGTTTCCCTCAGGACTAACCCAACATTAATGCCCAAGGTGGTATCTAGTGTGGCTTTAAACCAATCCATTAATTTGCCAACTTTTTTTCCCTAATCCTCAGAATAAAGGGGAAAGGATCCTGCACTCCCTGGATGTGCACAGGCAGCTTAGGTTCTATCTGGACAGGACTAAACCTTTCAGAAAATCTGACCAGCTGCTAGTCAGCTTTGCTAGAGTACCTGACTCCCACAAATGTCTTTTAAAAATCCTACTGTGGATCCAGAGACCATTTCCCAGGGACCTAAATGCAACAGCTAAACCCTACCCCTTCGGAAAAGACTCTAGGGCTTTAGACAGATGGGGTAAGAAGGTATACCCTCTGCAACTCTTGCCATCAGGGCTTTAAATTGCCAGTTTCATATGTTAAAGCATCACCTACATATTATGAAGCTAATTAAACAGAAAATGATGTTGATTCCCGATTGTGCAGAACATAAAGATTTACAAGAGTTAATGCATTCTGCTAACCAAGTTGGAAAACATACTTAGCAATGTGGTTTTGATGCCTTAGAAGCATCTTGCAGGGCTGCTGTCATATTAAACCAACAACTTCATTTCAATCCAAAAATACCGATTTTCTCAGGCCCTTTCTCATATCTATTCTTAGAAGGCATGCTTGGCTTAAGGAACAAGTCTTGCTAGACCATGTCAAAGCAAAATTACTAGATGCACCATTAAACCAAGAATGCCTATTTGGCAATAAAGCAGAAGGAGTCCTTAAAAAGATGGAGGAAAAAGCTAAATCTATACAAACTGTTAAGGATTTCCTACCAGTACAGCCACCTAGATTCAGTAGGCATTGGCCTTCTAAAAACTGGTCCTTTCCAGTCCCTCCCAGACCTTCTTAGTCAAAACCCAGGGGCAGCAGACCACCAAGATTACAGTCTCAGGGTATGCACAGATCTAAGCAATGGAGTGCTCCCACCTCTAAAACAGGGAGAGTAAGCCACCAGCCTATGGTAAAATCTTGCAATGACTTATCCCTAGCTCTTCCAAGCCTTGCCCAAGTACTTGCACCCTTAAGAGGAAACCTTGTCCTACATGCAATAAACTAGGAGTACATCACCCAGGACAGATGGTCTTGAACATTGTATCCCAGAGATACAGATTCTACTTCCACTTACTGCCATCCCCAAGAGGATGGCCAGACCTCTCCCTAAACCAGTGGCCCAAAAGCAAGTACTTTCTCTTCTCAGTATCAAGGCTATTCAACCTGTCCCAGCAGAGCAAAGGGGACAAGGTTTTTACTCCAGATTGTTTCTGGTACCCAGAAAAGAAAACTCTTGGCGCCCTGTCCTGGATCTGTCTATTCTCAACACCTTCCTGGTGGTTCCAGGATTCAAAATGCTTACTCTACAACAGCTGCTTCCTTTGCTAGCCAAGGACTCCTGGCTAGCCACACTAGACTTAAAAGAAGCTTATCTGCACATCCCCATAACGGAATCTTGCAGGAAATATCCACATTTCAGAGCAGGCTCTATGCAGTTCTCTGCACTTCCCATTGTCTTATCTACTGCACCCAGTGTATTCACAAAATGTCTAGCTCCAGCCATTGCATATTGCAGGCAGAGAAAAATTCAAATGTACCCATACTTGGACGATTGCCTGATTCAGGCGGACAGTCAGGAACTGCTACTTCAATACCTGACATTTGTAAAGGGACTTCTGACTTCACTGGGGTACACCTTCAATGAAAATAAATCACATCTGGTACCCAGCCAACAGATTGTATTCCTGGGAGCAAGCTTGAACACAACTTCCCAGATGGCATTCCTCACTCCAGAAAAACAAATTCATTTGGCAAACTACTTCAATCTACTGGCTACCAAAACCCAGCTATCTGCAAGAAAAATACTGCAAGCCCTAGGGTTCATGGCCTCTTGCATTCTACTAATTCCATATGCAAGATTGCATATGAGGAAACTTCAATGGTACTTAAAAAGTCTCTGGTGTCAACATTCTCGGGACCTGGAAACAATGATTCCTATCATTCCTTGCCTAAAGGCAGAGTTCCTTTGGTGGGCAGAGGCCTGCTACCACAATAAAGGGCTCCCTTTCAATCAAACCCCTGCCGCCTAAACTCTAACAACAGATGCATCAGACTATGCGTGGGGGGCTCACATGGCAGGACAATGCATTCAAGGCAAATGGAGCCCAAAGCAAATGCATCTGCATATCTATCAAAAAGAAATGTTAGCTGTACAGAATGCTCTGACAGCCTTCAAATGCCTTATTCTTCCAGGGCAACTATTGATAAAGAAAGATACCACAGTTATGTGGTACATAAACAAGCAGGGGGGAACCCATTCCTACCCACTCTGCAGGTTAGCCATGGCTCTGTGGAACACAGCCTTGTGCAATCAAGTGCACCTGCAAGCTCAGTTCCTGCCAGGCAAACTAAATTCACTGACAGACGACTTAAGCAAAAATCGAATGGACCCACACGTGTGGAAACTGGAACCCAAATCATTCAAGCTTCTGATCCACAGGTGGGGGGCAGCAGAGGTGGACCTCTTTGCTTCTCCTCAGAACTATCAATTGAGCAAATATTTCACCAGAGCTCCCCATAGCCAAGCATGGAAAGTGGATGCCCTGTCTTTTACATGGGAAAACCTCTCAATCTATGCCTTTCCCCCTCTGCCCCTACTCTCAAAGGTTCTACTAAAGATCAAACAGGACAAGCCAAGGACAATACTGATTACACCAGGCTGGCCATGCCAGGACTGGCACCCACTTTGACACAGTCTGACAGTACTGGCACCATGGCACCTGCCTCAGATCCCTTCCCTGCTGTGCGAGCAGGAGGGGCAGATTTTGCATCCTCAGCTACACACCCTGAACCTAGCAGCCTGGCTCATCCCCTAAGCTCAGCACCAGCAACCCTCAGTAAACAGGTGCTGGATGTCATCTTTGAAGCAAGGAGGCCTAGTACTAAATTCAGAAAAGTGGAAAAGATACTGTTCTTGGAGCCAGTCTCAGGTAATGGACACAGCTGTGCCCAGCTTACCTAATATACTAGACTACTTAACAGAAATGCTCTACAAAGGCCTAGCCTTCTCTTCAGTTAAGATTCATGCCTCTGCCATCTCAGCTCATTATAATACAAAGTCACCCCTCATCTCTCTCATCCTCTGGTCAAATAGTTCCTGAGAGGAGCCAAAATTTTAAGAGCCCCCCCCCCCCAGGAGAGCTCCCACTCCAGCCTGGGACCTTAACTTTGTATTGGAAAAACTCACGCTTCCATCCTTTGAACCTGCTGCTATAGGAGAGTTAAAATTCCTCTCCTGGAAAACAGCTTTACTTCTAGCCATCACTTCAGCAAGAAGAGTGTCTGAATTGCAGGCCCTTATGGCCATGGAACCCTTCATTATCTTCCATGTGGACAGGGTTTCCCTCAGGACTAACCCAACATTTATGCCCAAGGTGGTATCTAGTGTGGCTTTAAACCAATCCATTAATTTGCCAACTTTTTTCCCTAATCCTCAGAATAAAGGGGAAAGGATCCTGCACTCCCTGGATGTGCACAGGCAGCTTAGGTTCTATCTGGACAGGACTAAACCTTTCAGAAAATCTGACCAGCTGCTAGTCAGCTTTGCTACAGGGGCAGAGGGCAAGGCCATTTCAAAGTAAACCATTTCTAAATGGATAGCACACTGCATCCATTTCTGCTACAAACACCATGGGAAACCTATCCCACAGGGGATCAGAACACATCTCACTAGGGCTACATCAACCTCTACAGCATTTCTCAGGGGAGTCCCTACTAGGGACATCCTGGAAGCTGCAACCTGGAGCTCTGTACACACCTTCACCAAGCATTACCACTTACCTATCTTTTCTAAATCCAGAGCTGGATTTGCCACAGCAGTCTTACAGGGCCTGCTTGCCAGCCCTAATCCTTCTTGACTGCCTCTCCACTCATCCTCAGCTTTGGGAATCAACCCAAATGTGATGACTGCAACAGTGAAAAATGAAGAACATAGTACAGTTGTGTACACTTACCATAAATGTAGATGTTCGCGTGTATTCACAGTTGCAGTCCTGGTTACCATCCCTCCAGTCCCCTGACTTCTCTATACTTCTACCTATTCTTTTTTGTTTGGCCATATTTTACAACATTGGTATTGACTTTCTACTGGGGGTGTTCCACAACATGTAATTGCTTCCTATTGTGGGGTGCTCCTGACATCTGCGGCAAGAAAAACTGATGTAATGGTGTCAGCTGCATGTTTTATACCCCTGACGAACTGACGTCATGGAAGAAGCAACAGCATCTGACGCAGAAATCCCAAGACTCTGGTATTCAGGCTGACTGAGGACTACCTGCAGGCAGATAACCCAAATGTGATGACTGTAACAGTGAATACACTCAAACATCTACATTTATGGTAAGTGTACACAAATGTACTGTCTTTAGGTGCTTCGCCCCACAGTGCTTCCACAGACAAGCCAACAGGTCTGACATGAAACTGACACCTCTGTCAGTCAGTATTTCCTTTGGGAAACCTA
Source organism: Protopterus annectens (assembly GCF_019279795.1). Taxonomy (NCBI): domain Eukaryota; kingdom Metazoa; phylum Chordata; order Ceratodontiformes; family Protopteridae; genus Protopterus; species Protopterus annectens. Next base: position 1,264,526,634 of record NC_056743.1, read on the forward strand.
CCCTGCTAAAAATATCTAACAATGCATTTGCCAGGTTTTCTGCCTTAGTGGAGGACAGGGACACTACTCAGGGTATCTGGTAGCATAATCTACTTCCACTAGGATATACTTCTTTCTTGTGGTACTTGGGATACTCAAAGTCCCCACAATATCCATAGCTACCCTCTGAAATGGCTCCAGAATCACAGGCAAAGGTACCAAAGGAGCTTTCACCTTGCCTCCTGCCTTGCCTACCTTTTGGCACTGCTCACAGGTCTTGCAGTACCCTGTTACATTTCTGTAAATCCCAGGCCAATAAAAGTTCTGTATAATATATCTCTTTGTATACTCTATGCACACATGGCCAGCAATGGGAATATCATGGGCTATGGCATGAAGTGCCAGAAGGTAGGCTCTGGGTACAACCAACTGCTGTATTCTCTCACACTCTAGCCCTCCCTCAGGAGTCCACTCTCTATAAAGTAACCCTTTGTCCCAGTATAGAGATTCTCCTTTTCCTTGACAATTAGGTGCCTCATTGGCTACCTCCCTCAGGGCTTGTAATGTAGGGTGTGAGAGCTGAGCCTGTTTCAGCTCTCTCCTGGTAACCCTTCTCAGCTCCCCTTCTACAGGAACTCTGATATTCTCTGACAGTGGTGCCCCACTGTCAGCCTGGGTACTATTACTACTCACCTCTGCCCTTGCAGTCACTCTGTCCAAGGGAACATAAGTACCCACAAGCAGCTGTGGCTTACCTTCACTCTAACTGCTACAGGGTAGCTCCCTCTCTAAAGTAACCACCACACCAGTCCTGGCTTCAAGTCTGCAGTCTGTTTGGGTCCCCCCAGCCTACCAGTCCCACATGCTTGTCTCCAGGCCTAACTGCATGTAATTCCATGCATACAAGGTACTGCATTATCAAAATCATTCCCTATCAGGACATCTGCAGGGATAACCCCAAACACACCTACTTGCTGGCTTCCTTTTCTGCCCTCCCAGTCAAGGTGAACTCTTGCCAAAGGTATTTGGATTGGGGTCCCTCCTAAAGCTCTGACTGGATGGGAAATAGGAAATTCACCCTGGGGATCATGCCAGTCACCCTGCTAGACAGGGGTTCAAGGAAGTAAATATTGTGGGAAGAAATATCAAGGGAATTGTTATGGTTAGGCTTGTATAGGCCCTAGGGCCGATAGCCTAGTACAAACCTATGAAAATATGGAGTAGACTGCCCAAGCAAGTAGTGCTCCTCTTTAACCATTGCAGATTTCACAATGGTTACATCAGAGGGTGTGTCTCTCTTAGCAGTGGCCTGTTTCCAATCTACTAAGATAGGATATAATCTCTTGTGGTAGTTTGGTACGCTTGTTGTCTCCAGACAGCTTACCTCTGTCATTCTGTCATTACTACTTACTGGCTGCCCTAACTTTTGTTCTCCACTTTACCTCCATGGGCATCTATATCCTACATTGCCTCACTGGTTACATTTAAAACATTTAACCCTTGATCCTGTCCGTGTACCTGAGCTAGTGGCTTCCCCTACTACTGGCAGACTTTGTTGGGGTGGTTTAGGCTGCCCACCATGGGTTCCCTTAGACCCATGAGCAGCACTAGATATCCCTTTTCTTTGCAGTGATGCCCTGCTTGCTATGTATAGTATGCACAGGATTGCAATTAGATATAAACATTTAAATGAGAAAAGTCAAATGAAAGAAATAATATACACTAAAAATAATCAGACTATCAAAGTTACAGATCTAAAAATATCTTATGTTTTAAAATCCATTACAAGAAATATTAATAATAACTCATCTACAAGTGATAACAAAATTATAAACATCTTTCTTGCTAATAATACTCAAAAGAAGTTATCCAAACACAATATTAATCCATCCTCGATCCCTTTTCCCATTGTGCACATGGGGTTGGGTTGTCACTTCAGTAGTGACAATCATCTCGAGCCAAGGTTTACACCACTGGGTGGCTAACCCTGCCGCAGTTGTTCATTCTTACCATTCACTCACACACTCACCTACAGCCAACTTAGAGTGCCCAATCTGCCTACTGCATGTCTTTGGAATGTGAGAGGAAACCCAGGTGAACACAAGCAGAACATGCAGACTCCACACAGAAGGCATCCCAGCCAAGAATCAAACCACAGAACCTTTTACTATGAGGCGACAATGCTAACCACTGCACCACTGCAGCCAACCCCAACCATGATATTAATAACACAGATAAACCCTTTTTCTTTAAAGAATTAAAGGAGCAAATAAAAAATATTAAGATAAAAAAAGGCACCAAGGCTGGATGGTCTAATTCCAGAATTTTACAAACTCTTACCTGGTAACATCTTGAAAATCTTACTGAATGCATTCCAAGAAGTTAAAACTACAGCAAACATCTCTCCTTCATGGAAATATTCTATCATCTCTCTCATCTTAAAACCAAATAATGAGCCCAACCTTTGCACATGATACATACCAATTTATTTGCTTAACATTGATTACAAGATATTCATGTCTGATATTCATGTCTATCCTAGCAGATAGATTAAATAATATTCTTTCAATATTAATTATTGAAGACCAAACTGGGTTTGTCAAAAACAGAAAGGTACAAGACAAAGTAATTAGATGACTGTCCTTAACAGACTTAGCAAACAAGAACATATGAGTTTTCTATTTTAAGCCTTGATATAGATAAAGCTTTTGCCTCCCTAAGTTAGCCATATCTGTTTAAAGCTCTGCAAAAATACAATTTCTCCCCAAACTTTACAGGATTAATTACAAAATTATATGAAAAGTCCATAGCCTATGTAAATATTAAGAGGTACTAAACAGGGGTGCCCCCTTTCCCCATTACTCTTTGCTCTGGCTATTGAGCCTCTTGCAAATTATGTTAGAAATAATGACAATGTTAAAGGATATAAAGTGTCAGACAAATTATCTCCCAAGATACAACTGTTTGCAAATGACCTATTAATAACTTCTAATGATATTGAAAATTGAATAGATCACCTATTACATTATGTAGACTTCTTTGCAAACATCTCTGGTTTAAAATTCAATAACAACAAAACTCAGGGACTTCTAGTGAATAAGAATGTTACTTTGAAACTTAGATCAAAAAGAGACATGAACTGGAACTGTATGCATATTTTTATCTAGGTATTATTATTGAATCTAATTATAAAAAATCACTTGCGTCTAATTACCAACAACTTATAAACTCCATTACAAGTCTAATTGATAGTTGGAACAGACTCTTCTTCACATTTGAAAACAGACTAACTTTAATCAAAATGATTTGCTCATAGTTACTACACAATGGTAGCTCCTATACTGAGCCAACAGATATTGCCAACATACTGGCCAACAGATTCAGTGCCAACTTTACCCCCCCCCCCCCAAAGGACCAATTTCAATACCAGAAGACTGTCAGGCACCCAGCATTACTGCAGCACAGGTTAAAGCTGCATTGTACAAGGCCAAGAATACAGCTTCCATGGGACCCAACAATATCCCTGGCTGTGTTCTACATGAATTACAAAGTGAACTGGCACCACATCTGTGTGCCCTGTTCTCTCACGGCCTCATCTCAGGAGTTTTCCCTACCGAATGGAACCCTCTCCATTAAGGAGGAGCGACTACAGACCCTGGAAATTATCGCCCCCATTAGTCTGATGAGTCTGATATGTAAGGCTATGGAGCGCATCATCATGGTCCCAATTCACAAGGATATAGGGAATCTCCAAACTCTAGATCCCACACAGTTTGGTTTTGTGAAAAGTAGATCATGCCTGCTCAACCCGGTTGATTTCCTTGAATCAGTCACCGGACTTGTGGATGAGGGTAAGGCAGTTCATACAGCCAACCTCAATCCGGCCAAGGCCTTTGATACCATTCCTCACTCAGAAATTATTGATAAACTCACCAAACTAGGCATCAACCCATATATCGCTAACCCATATATCGCTAGGTGGGTTAAAAATTGGCTCACAGATAGAACCCACAGTGTGAAAGTAGTGGACTCCAAGTCAAACTGCCGACCAGTCATGGGTGGAGTCCCACAGGGATCAGTGCTGAGTCCTCTCCTGTTTAGCATCAACCTCTTGGAAGTCCAGGCCTACACAGAGGGACTCTGGTTGACCAAGTTCACAGACAACTGCAAGCTGGGAGCCATTATTAACTCCCCAATTGATGCAGACATCCTACAGAAAGGCCTCAATGAGACCATTGACTGGTGTCAAAACCATAGCCTTAAACGTAATGCGAAAAAATGCGTTGTCAAACACAGTTCACACTAATTACCACATTGATGGGAGCCTACTAAACATTGAAAGCATTATAAGAGATCTGGGAACACAGGTTGACAGCAACCTCTTCTTCAACCTCCACATTGCCACTGTGGACAGAAAGTCCTTCTATGTGGCACATCTCTTTACCAAGGGTTTTGCATTCAGGAAGAAAGAGGTCATTATAGAGTATAATGCCCCATTTGGCATGTACCTCACTAGACACCTGCAACAGCTGAAGAGGCCACAAATCTACCTCACAAACAGGATCCTAGGCCTTAAACACACCTTACATAGACAGACTCAAAAAACTCCAGCTATTCTCTGTCTCATATCATCTGCTAAGAGGTGATCTCTGCTTGACTTACAAAGCCATGTCTGACCCAACTCTGTTAGAAATGCTACATATAAAGAAATCCCAATCCCTCCACACCACATGCTCAAGAGACCTCAACTTCATTACCACAATCAGCAGAACATGCTGGAAGGACAGGTTCATAACTCAGAGACTGCCCATGCTCTGGAATAGACTTCCCATACATGTCAAGCAGAGCACCTCACTGGCCCTCTTCAAGAGAAATCTTGATGAGTGCATGGGAAATAGAAAGTTCATCCCGGGGATCACTCCAGTGGGTCTACTTGATAGAGGCACTGGGAACTAACGCTGGGTGGCACAATGCCAGGGCACTTCTATGGGCTAAGTTTGTAAAGGCTACAGGGCCATTAGCCTAGTACACCTCTATGAAGCTAAAATCTTATTCATTGGCCAAGCTCTAATAATTCCCCCATGGGATAAAGGAGGTATAGGGTTTCCAAATATAGATTTTTATTTAAACTGCTCATTTATTAACATAGTGTTGCTTTGGAATAATACTTCTTATACATCATATTGGAAATCAATACATGAAGTCTTACTTCTAAATAGTAACAAGACATTGTTTGAACTATATACTCAAATACATATAAACATTTTTATATGAATTTTAAAAATATACATTTAAAGTGAAAGGTCAAAACTTGTTCTTACACCTCTTACAAACCAAATATTGCTTTTGTTTAAAAAGCTTATTTTTTCTAATCAATTAATTAAGGATTTATTAATAATTATGTTTCCTATTGCCTGCACAAATAAATGTTTGATATCTTTTGATACTCAGAAAATGTTAGAATTTAAGAAGGGTGACCTATTATATTGGAATCAATTTCTCTCAGCTAATAAAATAAGTTCTCCAGACTATATGATAAGCAGATATAGTTTGGAATATTGCAATTGTCGTGGACATCCAAACTTGTAAGGATTTTATACATACTAAGCTCGTACCCTCATTAGAGGCATACAATAAGAGTAACTTAAAAATCTTGGATTTTATGTCAACAATTATTAATAGCTCACCCAAGAGCACTTCATACATATCTGTTATTTATAAAATTCTCGGAAATGATTTTAGCAAAACAGATTTTTATTTTTGGAATTATTCAAGTGACGTTATTAAACAAGTTTTATCAGCAAAAGATAAAAAAAACTTTGTTTGCAGTTGGTGAAGGAATCCACATTTTCCCTGTTCTGGCATGTACACACATGGACAATTTTTACATAGATGTTTTTATTCACCCCACATAGACTAGTAATAATGTACAAGAAAGATGAAATGAAATGCTGCATTTGTGGACACCCTGATGCTGACTAGATACATATGGTTGTTAATTGCAAAATAATTTCCCCAGTTTGATTAGACTTCAAATATCTTTGTAAAGCTCTATGGAATGACAACTGTATAATTTCTGACTCCCTTATCCTTTTTAATGTTCCTGTTCCTGAAGTTATTCCTAAAAACCAAACATTTTACTATGGTCTATCCTCTCTATAGCAGTTGTGTTTATTCATTTTGTGAAATACATTTGTAAGAATGAGATTGCTACTGTAAAAGCAAGGAGTACCAACTTAGCTCATCATTTTAATGCTTGGACAAAATTGTCTAACTGTTGAGACATATGAAGTGTTTTCTTATGTACAGTATGTTGCTTTATTAATTGTTATGGACATTGTATATAGTTTATTGTTTTTTTCTTGTTCCTATACTGTTAAGTTATTGTGTTATAAAATGAATAAAATCATTCTGGAAAAATAAGAATTTCCTGTAGTACAATTAACTACCCTCCCCAAGCTACTAAAACCTGACCTCTAAGTGTAAATGTTGCCTGAATGTAATCAATAAGGTTGCGTGACTAAGTATCTTAGAAAAACAATGAAGGCAGTGGAAAAAAAATGTCACTCCACCTTTAAGTATTTGCAGTTACAATTTGTAGAGAACACACTAATGATACAATGCAAATACAAAATGAGCCTTTTACCCTGAAGAAATAACTCCAAAAAGAATTTACACTAACAATGGTGTGAATTATAATAATGATGTAACATTCAGTAAGTCAGAGGATTGGTTTTGTACTGTTAATGTTTGTAAAAATTAACAGGTACTAGATTCAACAGCTTTGCACACACACACACACACACACACACACACACACACACACACACACACACACACACACACACACACACACAAACACACACACACACGCACACATACACACACAACGGTACTGCCTAGTCCAAGCCAGAACAATTTCTTTTTAACTATGATTAAATGACAGAAGTGTTTAGTTAGTTTTATCTATCAACTACCTTCATACTCACCAATTTTAGTCATTTTATTGACAGTGTACATATATCTTAGATATCTAAGTGTGATGAAATAAAGAAATGTCCACAATGATATATTTTTATCTTGCTTTACACAGACACACACTATCCCTGCCAACCCAGGTCAATGACTTTGTCTTTGGTCAAACAACAGCAGGAGCCATTCACTTTCAATAGACTGCCTTAATACCCACAAATTTAACCATTTTATTGACTGGGTATACCTCACTTGTCAGATTGTATTCACATAAAAAAAATGGCCATGATAATTGCATATTAACCAGGCTGCACCAGATTAATAACTAACTAACTGCCAGATGACAGCACAAGTCCCTTATTTTCATCCACAGATTGCCTCCATATATATGAGTTATAGCCACTTTATTAAATACACCTCAGATGGATGACTGTGTTTAAATAAAAATGGTCACAGTAACTTGTTTTACAGAAATGCATGGTAGGCCTGCCAAATCAGGCCAATGACTATTTAATTGGGGTCAAACTACAGTCTAAGTACTCACTAATTTTAGTTACTTTACCAAGTGAGTACAACTCATATGTCTGTTTGGGAAAAATAATGCCCACAGTAATGTAATTTGACTTATCTTATACAAACCCTGACCCTGCCAAGCTAAGTCAATAACTGTATAACTGTGGTCAAACAAGAGTGAGGGTTGTCACTTTCGAGAGACTAATTTAATATCTACAAGTTTTGCTTACTTTATTGACTACGCACACCTCAAATGACTAATTGTATTTGCATTAAATATTAGCAAAGTAATATATTTTAACTTATTTTACATAAACACAGAATAGTACTAAAAGCTAAATCAATGATTATTTTTTTATAATTATTGAGTACCCATCAGCAGCATATATTTTCTGTGTACATCACTAAGTTTTGATTGTAACAAACAATGAAACTTATTATGACCAAAGTAAAATATTTCTGCTGGCAGCTTTGAGCCATAGAATATAAAACTATGCATAATCTGCTATTAGTTAGAAGATCTGATACACTCAACAACCATCTCTGTGCTATCAATTGGAATTTCCTCAAACACCTACCTCTGGATGATGCCGTTCAGGAATTCAGTTTCATATTCCTTAATATTTTCAACTCCCTTGTCCCTTTGTATACAGTAAGAGTAAAATCTATTGTATCGCCTTGGTTTACACTTTCCACCCACTCCCTAATGTAAAAAAAAGAGACAAAGCCTGGAAGATCTAGTCCAAAACTATACACCCTTCCCACCTCCTACACTATAAAGAACTTCGCAACCTAACTAAGAAATGCATCTACAGTGACAAGAAGAACGTCTACAATAACCCTGCAACCCTTAACTCCACCAATCCAAAAAAATTCTGTCATACCATTAACCAAATTCTTCATCCTGGAAACCTGTCATCCCCACAACCATATCCCAACAACACTCCATTCGAAACAGCCACTAATGTCAACTCTTATTTCATAGATGCAATCAGCAAACTGTCAAGTCAAAACAACTCCAACCCATTTGCTTATATCCCCCCTACTTCTTCCACCTTCTCTGACTCCTCCCCGGCCTTCTCACTAAAAACAGTTTCTACCAACCACATTAGATTCTTGCTACAAAAGCTTAAACTTTGCTCCCCCTCTTTTGATAATTTACCACCTCTCTTTCTCCAGAAAGCTGCTAACGCTTTTGCCCCCTCCATCTCAATACTCATTAACAAGTCCATTACTGACTCCAAAGTTCCTTCTGTCTGGAAACATTTGTATACGTACCAGTCCACAAGGGAGGTAACTCCTCTGAACTTGCTAACTTCAGGCCAGTTGCAATCCTATCCCTCCTCTCTAAACCTCTCGAGAAATGTATACACAATCAAATTCTTCACTGCCTCTTACAAGAGAATCTTCTCACTTCCACTCAACATGGCTTTCAACCTAAGTATAGCACCTCCACTGCCTTCATTTCCTTTGTAAACACCATATCCCAAGCCAGAGACAATAATAAACTTGTATCTTGCCTATTCCTTTATCTATCAAAGGCAGTCAACACCATCCCCACCCTTTGCTTCTGCAAAAACCCTCAGAATTAAACTTCTCCATTTCCACTATCACCTGGTTGGCTAGTTACCTTAATGCCAACTGTTAAATGGCTCTCTGCAACTTCCTCTGCTCTGCCTATCAAGAAGGGTGTAACCCAAGGATCCATCCTTGGCCCATTATGTTTAACATATTTACTAATTTTTTATATATCCCATGCTCCCGGTCATCGCTGGTGCAATATGCAGATGACTCCATTATCACCATAGCCAATTCCCTCTCTGACCTTAACACAATTACACAGAAATTCTTCTTATCTATAGAAAATTAGCTCACTAAGAACCAACTTCTTCTGAATCCAAAAAAGACTAAGCTCCTCCTTTTCATTTCGAAAAGAGTGAACCATCTAAAATCCTCCTTCTCTGTCTCATCCCTAACAACACCTCGATCTCTGTCAAATCACAAACCAAACTGTTAGTGGTCATCATTGATGACCAACTCATATTTGGCCTGCATGTTCTAAATAACATTAAGAAAACCCACCAAAAACTTGGACTCCTATACAGGAACAAGAAATTTCTATCAAATAAAGTCTCAGTATCCTATGCCTAACTCCTCCCTACCCTACTCAAAGGCTCTCAAATACTTACAAACCTACAAATCTCTCTTCAAACTAAACTTGAAATAACTTACAATAAAGTATCAAGATTCGCAGCTGACCATTTCTAACATTCACACCACTACCTTGCTCTTAAAAAGTTAAACTGGCTAGAATTTCCCCACCAGCTGATTCTATCACAACTTCAAATTATTCACTTCATATTGTATCTGCCTTCTTTCTGCTGCAGCTTTGCCTCAGTAGTCTCACTCTGCACCCCACCAAGGTCCCTGCGAAAGTCTGAACAAAACCTGTTCCAAATCTACAAGTCTAAAACAAAAATACAGCGAAACCTGTACAGTTACTTCCCAGCCCAATCCTGGAATAATCTTCCCTCAGAAGTTAGAAAACTCAATCACCCACATAAATTCAAGACTGCCACTAAAAACTATCTTAACAGGATTTTGATCTGTCACTGTAACTACCCCCTTGAATGGGTCACACCATTAGCATCACCTCCCTCATAACTAACTACCTTTTCTTTCCAATATGTTTTCCTCTTTATTTACAGCATATTTGCTGATCAGCTTATTGAAGTACTCTTGACTTATTTTCTAAAAAGATTGTTCAGCTTGACTTGTTTGATGTAAATATGTATATACTCTGTGAATTTTTAATCATGTAAATCAAGTTTTGCAATTTTTTCTCCTTAAATATTCAATTTGTAATTCTTACTTCTTAAGCTATAGTTTTTTATTGTGTCTGTTTGCTTTGCTACTTGATTTTTCTTAGAATTTGTGGAGCTTCTCTCCTTGGGCCGCTGCTGAAAAAGGGCCTCGGCTCAGTCAGACTAACCCAGTCAACAAATGTCAAATAAAATAATAAATAAAATAAATCACTGCAGCAGGCAATTCACATAATGACAATGTCTTTGTCTGCCTTCATCAGTATCTGCTTTCACTTCAGTTTTATTTCACAAGTTTGTTAGAGTTTTCTTTTATCTTCAGGGGAAATTCCTCTACTAACAATACAACACAGCTTTGACAGCAATTGTGATGATGTTATTGAAACTCCTGCTGCCTCAGTGCAGTGCAGGTAGTTAATTAAGTGCTCATCAGCATTCTGGGGCAGATCAGAGTTTAAGAACAATAGTTAACCACCACTATAACTTCTTTTTGTCGTGATATATGTCAAACTGATCTCTGCAAGTAGTAGTGTTGATTAAAAACACAAACTAAATATTATTTGATTTTGAAATTTAAACTTTTCATTCTTTGAAATTCTGTCTCATCCCTCTTACTAATTTACTTAAATTGCAGTTGAAATTCCCATACTTAGTTTGACAAGGAGAAAGTTACTGTCAGCTGCCTGTCGGGTGCCAGGATTCGTCACATAATGCATGCACTCAGGTCACTCCACAACAGGTACAAATATGACTCTGTCATTATCCATGTTGGTGTGAATGACCTGAGATGTACTTCCCTGGACTACATGAAAAGGGACATGGAGGAGCTGTCCGATCATGTAGCCTAGGCAGGTATGACCCTAGCCCTGAGTAGCATCCTGCCATCACCCAGAATGATACCACAGTACAAGGACAAAATGAGTGACTTCAACAATTGGCTAAGCTTCTGGTGTCATTCTAAGGGGATCCAATATCTTTCTGCCTAGGATGACATGATCGACAAACCACAATGCTTTGCCAGAGATGGCCTGCACCTGTCGCCTCTGGGATTCTGGATACTGGCTAAGGCTTTAGCCACCCCTATAGTGCCTTTTTTAGGCAAGGTTCAAATGACAAATTCACAACTGTAACAGGTACAAGCAAGCAAAATCTGAGGGTATTGCTACTCAATGCTAGAAGTCTAAATCTCAAAATGCACTCACTTGAGACACTCCTTAAAATGGAGAACATCGACATCTGTGCAGTGACAGAGACTTGGTTCAAGGCTCCAGAGAGTACCCCTGCATTACCAGGCTATAATTCATACCACACCTTTTGGCCATCTAACCTGGACTGAAACATTAAAGGCGGAGGCGTGTCCATATTCATTAAGGATATCCACACCTCCAAGCTAGTTGCTCAGCATAATGCATCCGAGATTATCCAAGTGCAACTAACTCTGGGCAAGACCGAAATCCAAATTGTAGCTTGCTACAGATCCACCATCATGCCCCAGGATTCCCACTCCTCATTTCTTGATACACTGGAAAATATTAGGGTACAACCTAACACCCTAATAATAGGCAATTTCAACTACCCCACCATTAACTGGGAAAATTACTCATGTACCAACACTTCTGCTCAATGTTTTCTGGAATTCATAAATTCCAATGCCTTGGATCAACTTATCCACACCCCCACCAGAGACAGCAATATCCTAGACCTGGTTATTACCAACATGGGCAACCGGTGCTCCACACCAGAGGTCAATTCCTCATTGGTCAGATCTGACCACAATCTAATCACCCTAGACATCCACATCCCTCCCCCACCCCCCATTAGGGAAATCACTGTAAAAAATTTCTGCAAAGGCAGAGACAGCTTTAAAAAAAGCAACGGAGAAGCTCTTTTTTAAAGCTGTCTCGCTATGTTAAACCCATTTAACATAGCGAGGCAGTTTTGAAAAAAGCAACGGAGAAAGCAAGATCTCTGTTGCTTTTTACAAAGTGTCTCATTATGTTAAAGGAGTTTAACATTTATTTATTTATTTATTTATTTATTTATTTATTTATTTTACATTTGTTAACCGGGATAGTCCAGCTTGATATATGTCCATTTTCAGTGGAGGCCCGGGGAGGAAAGCTCCAAAGAGACAATTAAACAGAACATACAGACAAACTTGGGTACATATTTCACCTAGATCCTTTAAGGTATCTAGTTAATCACACTTATAGGTATAAATTGCAGACACTTACAGATTAAAGTCACAGACAGATACATATTTCAACTAGATCCAGTAGGGTATCTGGTTATCGACACACATAGGGAGGCAGCTTTAAAAAAAGCAACGGAGAATCTCTGAAAAGCTGTCTCGCTATGTTAAACTCGTTTAACATAGTGAGACAGTGTGTAAAAAGCAACGGAGATCTTGCATCCTCCGTTGCTGTAAAAAAAAGAGTTATACTAATGGAAAAAGTCCAGGTAACTCTGATTTACAAAATGCACGCTGACCAATCAGTGTGCACGTTTTGGAATATTAATGGGGGGGTCGTTGTATAATATTGATTTTAGATTATACCACTAGGTACCTAAGAGCCCCCCCTGATTGGCAGGCACATTTGGTGTGTCTGCTTAAAGCTGTACATGACTAGGCATGTTGTAGCCCTGTGATCAGTTGCCCACTATTGCTTCTATGCTGCTAAGTGCAACACATACAATAACAACCTCATCAGGAAGCTACTGCTGATCTTTTGCATCTGGTCTGTTACCCTCACACAAAACAGGACTAATCCAAATATAAAGGCAGACAGGCACATACATGTATAATCTTTTGCAGAAATACTTTTGTCGATGGACCCACATACCTATAAATAAAAAAAATACTCTGCTCATTTGCACCTGTTGGAAAATAAGCTGACTCACTGTAACAATAAATGAAAACATGAAATCATAAGCAAAAAATCTGGAAAATCCTATCCATGTGTTAATAACTGCCTCCCGCATACTATAAAACTTTACATTCCTTACTCATAAAACATTGCAGCAAAAAGCACACCAAATATAAAATCATGTTCATTTCTTTCTCAATAAGTGCACATGGTACAGCAGCTGAAGTCAGTGATACGATTAAGTTTGACAGTCTCTCAACAATAAAAAAGCTACACATGTCTGTAATATCCAGCAGCTGTTTGGAAATCATCTGCTTAACTCTGTTTGTGGTAGCCATTGGAATGATCTTCTCCAAAACATATGCTGCATGCATATAACATAGCATGGCCACCACCCCCAGCACATAACTCAAAAGGACCACTCCCCCATTAATAACACCTACACAGACTATTCTTCAAAACTGTAACATAGAGGGACTGCACTACACCAACTTTTCAGTCTGACTGTGGTTTTTCAGATGAGCCAAAAATCCTGAAGGAAATTCAAAATATGCTACAGCCATACCCCATCAACAATGGCTTTTGTACCACTTGTCATACACTGAAATTACAATCCCTTCATAGTGAGATATTCATAGAAATGAATCCCTCATACATACATAACAAACCTCTGTCTCCAGTCTCATCAAGGAGAATGGGGATAGCTTCACCTTTTTTCACTCCATCTCCAAGTTGAATTTATTGTTCACCCCCACTCTCTCCTCCTTTGACTTTCTTTTAGCACTGAAAAGTTTTTTTTTAATTGAAACTGCAAGTGATTAGCAAACTAACACATAGCACAGAATGATGAAACACCGTCTATAGTAAATTACTTAAATCTGACATTGTGGCTTTCCTTACCATGCAGTATAACATTTTGTTGCAAATCTGGCATTATTATTATTATAGATTTTATTTAGTGTTTAGGTAAATATAAAATGTTAACCAATTAGTCTATGTTGGCAATTTTGTGAGCAGATTGAGATAATGTTTTTGATAACATTTTAAATGGCCCTCGCTGTAAGCACTGGTGGCACAGGCTGACAGACAGCTTTAACAGCAATTTGCAGATAATCATATTTTCAGTAGGAATACACACACACACACACACACACACACACACACACACACACACACACACACACACACACACACACATATTTACCACATATGCAGAGACGCACAAACATATAAATACACACACACACACACACACACACACACACACACACACATACACATTTACCCACATATGCAGAGACACAAACACATATACACACACACATTTACACACACACTAGATATAATATTACACATATACATGCATACACATCCATATGTACATATATTCAATATTCACACATGGACACACATGCATACATATTTATCTATCTATATATACAGACACATTGTACATATCTATGTGTGTGTATATGTGTGTGTGTGTGTGTGTGTGTGTGTGTGTACATATAATGTGTACGTGTATGTATGTATGTATGCACATTACATGCATACACAGGCACATATGCACACACATACATAAATACACACATGAATATCTATCTATATATATTCATTATGCGTATACACATACAGACACACACGGACATACACACATACATGTATGTAAACACATATGCCCACACACATAAATGTGTGTGTGTGTGTGTGTGTGTGTGTGTGTGTGTGTGTGTGTGTGTATATATATATATATATATATATATATATATATATATATATATATATATATATACACACACACACATAGGTTTATAGCTTCATAGGTAGGTACTAGGCTATTGGCCTTAGGGCCATATATAGCCTAACTAAAAAGATACCCTGTCTTTCACCCCCCAAGAAAATTTGTTCCTGTGCCACTGTCGAGCAGAGCCACAGAAGTGATCCCCGGGATGAATTTCCTATTTCCCATCCAATCATCAGTATTTTTCTTGAAGAGTGCTAATGAGGAGCTTTGTCTCATATAGATAGGTAGTTTGTTCCAGAGTATGGGAAGTCTCTATGACAGGAATCTATCCCTCCAGCATGTTCTGTTTATTGTGGTGACAAGGTTTAGGTCCCTAGAGCATGTAGCTCAGAGGGACTGGGATTTCTTTAAGTGGAGCATATCCAACAGCTCTGGGTTTGACCTAGCTTTGTATGTTAGGCAGAGATCACCTCTGAGTAGGTGATAAGTAGGTGATAAGCAATGGAGTAAAGCTGTTTTTTTGAGACGGTCTGCGTTGGACATCTGTTTGAGGCTGGTAATCATCTTTGTGAGGTATTCCTGCAGCCTTTCCAGTTGTTGTAGATGTCTTGTGAGGTACATACCAAAAGGGGGCATTGTACTCTATAATGGGACTAATGAGTGATGAGTAGAGGGAAACAATGATCTCTTTTTTCCTGGATGAGAAACCTTTTGTGATGAGGTGTGCCACGTAGAAGGATTTCCTGACTACTGTGGCGATGTGTTTATCAAAGGAGAGATTACTATCCACCTGTGTCCCAAGGTCTCTTATCACACTTTCAGTGTTAAGTAGGCTACCACCTATGTGGTAGTTCCATGTGCACAGAGTTTTTACCAAAGGGGATGACAATGCACTTTTTGGCATTGAACTTGAGGCCATGGCTTTGACACTAGGCATCTGTCTCAGTGAGGGCCTTTTGCAGGATGTCCACATCGTTAGGAATTTTGATTATGGCTCCTAGTTTGCAGTCATCTGCAAACTTCATTAGCAAATGACCTTCTGTGTTAGCCTGTACATCAGAGAAGTAGATACCAAACAGTAGAGGTCCTCGGACTGAACCCTGTGGTACTCCACTTGTCACTGTCCTGAAGTCGGATTTGGAGTCTGCTGCTTTCACAGTGTGGGTTCTGTCAGTGAACCAGTTGGCAACCCATCTTGTTACATAGGGATTTATACCTAGTTTAGTGAGTTTATCTATATCTTTATCTAGTGGGGATGGTCTTGAAAGCCTTGTCAAGATCTAGATAGGCTGTGTGAACCACCTTACCCTCGCGTACGGCTTTGGTGACTGCTTCAAAGAAGTCTATCATGTTGAGGAGACAAGATCTGTCTTTTACAGACCCAGACTGGGTGGGGTCCAGAGTTTGGAGATTACCAATGTCTTTGTTCCATGATAATACATTCCATGGCCTTGCAGACCAGGCTCTTCAGGCTAATGGGGCGGTAGTTCCCAGGGTCCGTGGTGGCTCCCCCTTTCTGGAGTGGGATAACCATTGCTGTGAGCCATTCAGTGGGCACAAAGCCTGAGGTAAGACTATGACTGAACATGGTACTTAGGTGGGGTGCCAGTTCGTTCTGTAGTTCATGTAGAACACAGCCTGGGATTTTGTCAGGTCCATGCTGTGTTGTTGTCTTTGGAGAGTGTGTTTTTTACCTGCGCAGCCGTGATTACAGGAACCTTGCATTCTTCTGGTATAGAGATGGGCCCTTTAGGGGATGGGAGGGGGTAAAGTTAGCACTGAACCTATCTGCCAGGATGTTAGCAATATCAGTTGGTTCTGTATATTTAGTGCCATTGTGCTGTAACAAAGAGCAGATCTGAATGTTGCCATTGAGATTCTTGACATAGCTATAGAATGTTTTGTGGTTTTCTTTAGAATTAGTGGCAATTTTGTTTTTGTAATTAGCTTTGGAGGATTTTATGAGGGATCTCACCTTCTTACTGAAGCTGACCAGGGAGTTACTCTAATCATGGGATTTTACTCTTTTTTGCAACAGTTTCTTTCTTCTATTGTAGAGTTTGTTTATGGCAGGGGACGACCAGGTTGGCTTCCTTTTTTTGGGGGAAAGCATATTGGTTCTGTTAGGGATAGCACGATCCATGCACTTGTGCAAGTGCTTATAAAGTGCATTTGTGTAGGATTCAGCAGTCGTACCTCTATTGTCCATCTGCATGGGTGTCGTGAAGTTTGCCACTTCTGTCTTAAGAAGTGTGAGGTTGGCTTTGGTGAAATTTTTTACGTTGGTTTCCATAATGGGGGGGTGGGGTGGGATGTGGATGTAGAGGCTGATTAGCTTGTGGTTGGATCTGACCAATGAGGAATTGACCTCTGTTGTGGAACACCTGTCACCCATGTTGGTAATGACCAGGTCTAGGATATTGCTGCCCCTGGTGGGGGTGGGGATAAGTTGATCCAAGGCATTGGAATTCATAAATTCCAGAAAACGTTGAACAAATGAGTTAGTACATGAGTAGTTTTCCCAGTTAATGGTGAGGTAGTTGAAATCGCCCATTATTAGGGTGTTTTGCTGTACCCTAATATTTTCCAGTGTATCAAGAAATGAGGAGTGGGAATCCTAGTGCCTGGTGTGGGATCTGTTGCAAGCTACAATTTGGATTGTGGTCTTGCCCAGAGTTAGCTGCACTTGGATAATCTCGGATGCATTATGCTGAGGAACTGGCTTGGAGGTGTGGATATCCTTAATGAATATGGACACACCTCTGACTTTAGTGTTTTGGTCCAGGTTAGGTGGCCGAAAAGTGTGGTAAGAATTATAGCCTGGTAATGCAGGGGTGCTCTCTGTAGCCTTAAACCAGGTCTCTGTCACTGCACAGATGTCGATGCTCTCTATTTTAAGGAGTGCCTCGAGTGAGTGCATTTTGAGGTTTAGACTTCTAGCTTTGAGCTGCATTACCCTCAGATTTTGCTTGCTTGTCCTTGTTACGGTGGTGAATTTGTCATTGGAACCTTGCCTAAAAAAGACACTATAGGGGTGGCAAGAACTTTAGCCAGTATCCAGAATCCCAAGGGCGACAGGTGCAAGCCATCTCTGGCAAAGCATCGTGGTCTGTCGATCATGTTATCCCAGGCAGACAGATACTGGATCCCCTTAGAATGACACCAGAAGCTTAGCCAATTGTTGAAGTCAATCATTTTGCCTTTGTATTGTGGTATCATTCTGGGTGATGGCAGGATGCTACTCAGGGCTAGGGTCATACCTGCCTGGGCTACAAGATTGGAGAGCTCCTCCATGTTTCTTTTCATGTAGTCCAGGGAGGTATGGCTCAGGTCATTCACACCAACATGGACAATGACAGAATCATATTTGTAGTTTTTTGGAGTGACTTGGGTGCGTGCATTTTGTGGAGGATCTTGGCACCCGACAGGAAGCTGACAGTAACTTTCTCCTTGTTTAGCCTGGTGAGTGGAACTTCAGTGTGCCTGACTACAGAATCACCTATGACTAGAGTGCTGAGTATGTTGTTATGTCTTATGGGCTGTGGTTGAGTGGCACACTGAGTTTATAGGTTATATGTAATTTGGGTTGTTTTGGTGGGTGGAGGTTGCTTGCATTTCTTCTTTGGAGGTCTCTGTTGCTTGGGCAGATTTTTATTGAAAGCCTCCATGAATGTAGGTGTGTGTTTTGTATTTCTATGTGTGTGTTTTGGTGGTGTAAGTTTTGAGGGACTATGTGATGAGTGTAGTGTGGTGCAAGTGTTTACCTTCTTCTGTTTGATACTCACACTTCAGCCAGAACATCAGGAGATTCCAACAGCAGATACACCCACATACCCACCCATACATACATATCTACAATCCATTCACACTTAGATACACACACACACACACACACACACACACACACACACACACACACACACACACACACACACACACACACACACACACACACACACACACACACACACAGATGCACCTTCTCCTAAAATCCAACTCCACACTACTTTTCCATACTTAACAACCCCTCTGCCTGCCCTGCTCTTGCCTCCCATGTTACTCCCTACTCACCCCCCTGGCCTCTCCAGAGTGCTGATCAGCATCTTCTCTCAGTTTATAAACCCAAAAGGAATATTGGCAAACTACTTTACAAACACTCTGTCTCACTAAATTGAAACAAACTCCCTCTTTATATTAAATCCAACCTTTCCTTTCCCTGTTTTAAAAAGGAGCTTAAATCCCACCTACTAAACTTGAAATTATGCCGTTGACTTGCCCACATGTAGTCTTAGTCTCTCCCACTGTATAACCTGTTGCCTCTCCTAACTTTTGTTCTCTGTTAGTAACTTCTGCTTAAACTAACCTCCTAAACCCTCAGCTCTACTACCATAGCTCTACTATAGCCCCCTCCCATTCTCAGCAGTATGTATCCCCCACTTCCTATCTATATCTATACATAGTCCTTCTTTTGAACAACAGTTATCTTTTTGTTTTTACTCTCAGATATATTAAATTTTTAGTCCACTACTATCAGTGCAACCCTTAATGTTCATAATTTTTTTTCTTTTGTTTTTCTCTTTACAATTAATTTCGTATTTGCAGTGTTTTTGTAGTTTTTGTCCTGTATGTTTATCTTTGCTTATGTTTGCTGGGGCTCTTTCCCCTTGGGTCTACATTGAAAATGGATTACTTACTATCAATGCATTGCAAATAGTTAATAACCTTTTCTTTTTTTACAATTATTTTGTATTGTGATTATTTAATATTTGTATATTGTCACTTTATTTTTAATTATGTTATGGGTTTATTTGCAAACTCGGTTGGACTAACCCGATTAACAAATGTGAAATAAATAAATAAATAAAATATATGCACACATACATCCACACTTATGTCTGTGTACATACTTACACATTTCCTCAAACAATCCCTTAATTAGTTCACCCATATATGCCCAAGCACTTCAAAGACACCAAATTAAACATTTCCCCCAGCAGCCCTTTCTGCACTATGCCCATGTTTGCATAAGCATTTCACTGAACCAAATGAAAGCTTTCCCCAATGACACTTTCAATAGTTTGTCCTTGTATGCCCAAGCACTTCATGGATATGAAATGAAACATTTCCCCCAATGACCGTTTCAGTATTATGTCCATGTTTGCAAGAGCACTTCATGAACATCAAATTAAACTTTTCTACCAAGGATCCCTATACAAGAACTTTACCATCACCAAATGTAACATTTCCCCAATAACCCCTTCAGAAGTTTGCCCATGTACGCCTAAGCACTTCACTGTCACTAAATTAAACATTTCCACCTGCAATCCCTTCATAGGTTCATGGGTTCATAGGAGGTTACTAGTCTAATGGGCCTAGGGACTGTACAAGCCTAGCCATGTTATACCCTTGTTCCCTAACTAACCATGGTTCAATGGTCATTATTTGCAAAGCAAGTCAATGATAAGTACTGGCTACTCTGTAAGTGCCACACTTGGGGTGAATTTACGGTCTCTCATCCAATTGTCTAGGTTGCACTTAAATAGGGTCAGTGATAAGCTCTGCTTCATGTGAGTTTATTCCAGAGGAGCATCAGTATCTTGGAGAGATATATCTGTCTGTCCAGCACATGCTGTTTATGTCACAGGCCAGGTTGAGATTCCTGGACAGAGTGAGTCTTGTCCCGTTTGATTTGCAGATGTGCAGCATTTCCATTAGAGCAGGGTCCAAGACTGCTCTGTAGGCCGGGCAAAAGCCATCTGTCAGTAACCTGTAGGATACACAGTACAGGGACAGGGATTTCAGTCTTTCCATGTAGGTCATGTACTGGAGGCCATGAATTTTCTTGGTGAGAAACCTTTGTGGTCTCTCCAGCTGTTGCAGGTATCTGGTGAGGACCATGCAAAAGGGAGCATTGTTCTCTACCAGTGGTCTGATGAGGGTCAAGTATACCAGGATGGCTTGTTTTTTTTTTTTTTTTTTTTTTGGGAGGACATGGTTTTGATCCAGCCAGGTACAGCCAAGTCTATATGTTGTTTACGTGGTTATAGAGGGCTTTTGTGTACTCCTCTGGGAAGGAGTCAGTGTTAGCAGGGGGTTGAAACTTTTTATACCATTGTTTAGTAGGTTGTAATTTGCTTCGGAGAATAGTCAGTTTTTTTTGCTCTGTGGGGGTGTCAAGACCGGATCATTACTTCAAACAAGACAGATTTATGGTCTGGCCTTACCAGGGATGGCAACACAGAGGGGGTAGTGCAGTGACCACCTCATGTTGGTGAGTACTAAATCTAGGACATTTCAACCCCTTGCAGGGGTACAGACTAACTGTTTCAAGGCATTTGTATTGATGAAGTCCAGGAACCTCAGGACGAGTACGGTTGTACTTGTGTATGTCACCCAGTCGATGGAAGTATAGTTGAAATCTCCCATGACCAAAGTGTGTGGCTGTATAGACTGTGAATCTACTAAGTCCAGATAGGCAGTCTGCTTCTCTTGGCTCATAGTGGGGGACCTGTAGCTAGCAATGATGTGGTATGGTGTTTTGCCTATAGTTAGTTGGATCATGCTTAGCTCAACAGAGTTGTACTGTTTAACCAGTCTTGAGGTGTATTTGTCTTTAATGATGACGAATACATCTCCATCATTGGTTCTTTCATGTTAGTCTTGAGGTCTGAATGTGTGGAAGGCATTGTAGCCTTGCATGGCTGGGTTGCTCTCCGCAGCCTTGAACCAAGTCTAAGTGACTGCACAGACGTCAGCATCTTCCAAGGTGAGGAGTGTTTCTGGGAGTAAAGTTTCCTGTTTAGGCTCCTAGCATCAAGCATAACCTTGAGTTTGTCTCAAGTGGATTTTTTTACTTCAGAAATTTTGTTGTTTTGACATTGCCTAAAAAAGGCACTAAGAAGGAAGCAAGCATCTTTGCCAGTATCCAAAATCTTCGAGAAGACAGGTGAAGGCCATCCAAAGCAGAGTGGTCTGTCAACCATGTTTTCACAGGCTGACAGGTACAGGATCCCCCTAGATTGACCCTAGAAGGTAAGCCAAATGTTGAAGTCAATAATTTTTTGTCTATATTGTGGCATCATCATGGGTGAAGGTCAAATGCTGCTTAGAGCTAGGGACATACCTGCCTGGGACACATAATCTGAGAGTTCAGTCGTGTCTCTCTTCATATAGTCCAGATAGGTAAGTTTCAAGTTATTCACCTTGTGTACTATGACACAGTCAGAACGGTAATTGTGGTTGAGTGTGTGCATGATTTTATGGATTGTGGCACCTGATAGTCAGATCACCATGAACTTCTCCTTATTCATCTTGGTGGGGGGGGGGGGTCTTGGACCCTGCTCTAATGGAAATGCTGCACATCTGCAAATCAAACGGGACAAGACTCACTCTGTCCAGCGATCTCAACCTAGCCTGTGACATAAACAGCATGTGCTGGACCAACAGATATATCTCTCCAAGATACTGATGCTCCTCTGGAATAAACTCACACGAAGCAGAGCTTCTCACTGACCCTATTTAAGTGCAACCTAGACAATTGGATGAGTGTGTCTCACTATGGAGTCGCCTATGACCAGGACATTTGGTTTTGAGTGGTTTGCCTTAAGGGCTTGTTTTCTGAGACACTGCGGTGTGTGTGTTACCATTTGTACTGGATTCTATTTGCTTTGCAGTGTGCATAACTGGTTTGGGCTTGGGAGACCTCTGATCTGTTGGTAGACTTCTGCTGAGTACATCCACGTATATTGGTTTATGTGTTGTAACCTTGTTTAGTGTGAGAGGTCGTGTGTGTGTGTGTGTGTGTGTGTGTGTGTGTGTGTGTGTGTGTGTGTGTGTGTGTGTGTGTGTGTGTGTGTGTGTGTGTGTGTGTGTGTGTGTGTGTGTGTGTGTGTGTGTGTGTGTGTGTGTGTGTGTGTGTGTGTGTTGTTATGTGAGAGAATTGATTCCAAATTCATAGTGTAATTACATCTCTCACATATAGCATTTGTTTGTTTTAGGAGTAAGTGGTTGTCAGTATACATGTAGCAATAACTACATTGCCTCCGGATGCTCATGTCGATCAGCCTGGACAGAGAAATGGCTGGAATCTGACCATTCATTATGGCAGGTGTTTACCATAACTATTATTGCTGTAGCGAGCTAGTTTGACCAGATTTTGCTCTAGGATTAACAAAGTTGGCATATTCTATTGAAGGCTAGGGGTGAAAAAACTATGGCAACGCTTCTCAGTGTGCAACTGAGTTGGCCGCAATGCAGCAGGGAAACCTTGGAGGGTTCCACTAGCAGATGTCTAGGGGAAAATTGCCTGTCAAGGCATTTTTGCATCTGTACAGGGCAATGCTAAACTACCAATGGGAAAGCACACACTGAGCTTTCCTCCAGTAATCTGTAACTCAGACAAGACTCAGAGAATACACTTCTGCCACAAGGGTGCAGACAGGGCCCTCCTAATGTAAAATGGCTGGAATAGTGCTCAAGTGTTACAATACAGTCTAGAGTCAGCAGTTCTAAAGCTAGTCTATGTTATGTACTAGATGATTAAAGCAACAGAACACCTTTTTACATAGTTTTTCCTTGTCTGTGTAATCACTTCTGTTACACCAAAGAGAATATTTCTCCCAATAACCTCCTCATTAGTTTGTCCATGCATATCCAAACACTTCTCTGACACCAAGTGAATCTCTAGATATCTCTTGTCATTTCTTGCCATTCTACTCTTCTCTTCTCTTTCCTGTCTATCCCTCTACTTTAGAGGCAACTCAAACAATCTCTACTACTTGACAACAATTATTATCCTTTCTACTTAGGTAAGAATGTACCCTGTTGGTAGTATTTCCTGCTTTTTGATTTATACCTCCTCCTTTCCTTCCCTAACTATTTTTCTGATAATATGTTTAGTAAATTAACCATAGGAAAGTTACTGTCTGTGTAACTATTTTTACCTAGGTTTTAAAAGATACCTCTAATAATGTCTATGGACTGCCCTAGACTTACATGCTGTAAAATGAGCTGTTGATGCATGTTGTATCTATTAGACTAATGTGTATTCATTTTTAAACCTTTTTTGCTGTGGTGGTGGTTGTTGAAATTGGAGCTTTTCTCCCCGGGCCTCCACTGAAAATGGAAATGTACCCAGCTGGACCAGCCCGGTTAACAAATGTTAAATCAAAAATAAAATAAATAAATAAAATAAATAAGTGAATCATTTCGCCTAAGACCCTGTCACTAGTATGTCCATGTCTGCACGAGCACTTCCCCAATGACTCCTACCGTAGTTTATCCATGTATGCACAGGCAGCTTAATCACATCAGATGAACCACTTCCACTAAGGTCCCTATATAAGGTCTTCACTGACACAAAATGAAACATTTTCCCCAACAATCCCTTCAGTACTCTGTCCATGTACACCCAAACATGTCACTGTCACCAAATTAAACATTCCCCCTAGAGAGCCCTACAATAGTTTGCCTTTCTCTGCACAAACATTTCTCTGACACCAAATGGAATATTCCCCAAATACTTCCTTCAGTAGATTGTCCATGTGTGCACTAACACTTCACTGACACCAAATGAACGATTTCCCCACTGACCCCAGCGGTAATTTGTCTGTGTACGCCCAAACACTTCACGGATGCCAAATGCAACATTTCCCCAAATGATCCCTTCAGTAGTTCATCCATGTATGCACAAACACTTCCTTGATATCAGATGAACTCTTCTGAAGTTGTAAATCCTGTAAACCCACTGTCCTTTCCAGGATATGATTTGTATCCTGAAGGTAGTATTACTGTCATTTCTTTATTCTAATCCTGAAGGCAGTATTACTGTCATTTATTTTTCTTCCTCCTTTTCTCCCATTACTGTCTAACCACTTTGATATACTAACTGTCTGGATTATACAACAATAACCAGGGATGCGAATACTCTCTAAAAAATATCTTGGAGTTAGCCCTACAGAGTTGTTTTACTCTAAAACTACCTGTAGTTGTACTATGTGTAAATATATTGTCATATAATCATCTTCACATACTTTAATTTGCAATTGAAATGATGTCTCATATTCTTCCATAGTTTGTAACTGTTATACCTTTCTTGAATTTTTGTAAACAATTTTTGTTTTGTTTGTTTTTATTTGTGGAGCCTTTCTCCCCATTTTGTCTGTTGTTTATGTGTGGAGCTTTTCTCCCCGGGCCTCTACTGAAAATGGAAATATATCCAGCTAGATTAGCCCGGTTAACAAATGTAAAATAAAATAAATAAATAAATAAAAATAAATAAATGAAACATTTCTGCCAAGGACCCCTACCACAAGTTCTTCACTGACACCAAATGAAACATTTATCCCAACAATCCCTTAAGTAGTTTGTCAATGTATGCCCAAGTATTTCACTGACACGAAATAGAATATTCCCCCAAATAATCCTTTCAGTAGATTTTCCATGTTTGCACTAGCACTTCACTAACAGCAAATGAAACATTTCTCCCAACAACCCTTTCAGTAGTATATCCATGGGTGCACAATGACTTCATTGACACCAAATGAAACACTTCCCCAGTAACCCTTTCAGTTCTGTGCCCATGTCTGCTCAAGTACTTCACTTGATGCCAAATGAAATAGTTCCCTCAATGAACCCTTCAACAGTTTATCCATGTATGCCCAAACACTTTACTGATATGAAATAAAATATGTCCCCCAATGACCCTTTCAGTATTATGTCCATGTCTGCATGACCACTTCACTCACATCAAATGAAACATTTTTTTCAAAAACTGCTTCAGTAGTTTGTTCATGTCTGCACAAATACTTCACCGACAGCAAAAGAAAGATTTCCCCTATGACCCATGTCATACTTTTCCCATGTATGCACTAGCACTTCATTGATACTAAATGCAACATTTTCCCCAATGACCCCTTCAGTATTTTGTCCATGTATGTTCAAGCACTTGTCTGACACCAAATGAATCATTTCCCCAAGACCCTTTCAATAGTTGCCCATCCATGCCCAAAACTTCATTGCCACCAAATAAAACTTTTTTCCACAATGACCCCTTCAATAGTTTGTTCCTGTCTGCACAAGCACTTTTACTGACACTAAGTGTGACATTTCCCCCAATGACCCCAGAAAGAGGTATTCCATGTATGCCCCAACACTTCACAGATACCAAATGAAACATTTCCTCCAGTAACTCTTTCAATACTATGTCCATGTTTTTTTGCATAAGCATTTCTCACACTGTCAGAAAAATATGTATTAATGTGTGTGCTTAATGCTAATTAGAAACTAAATGAGTTAACACATTTTTCATTCTATTTTATATGCACTATTTTATATACAGCTTAGTTTTATATGAGACTAAAAGATGCTTTTGAAACTGCAGTGTGGTTTCTGAAACTAGCAAGATGCCCTCTGACCTAGTAACTGCTAGCACAGCAAAATCCATGTTTATGCCTTTTGGAAATGTACTTGAGAAGCAGGTGATTATCTGCTAGGTCAGGAAGCAATGACTGAACAATGCCATATTCTATAATGTAATGATTTTGAACAATTAGCTCTGTTCGAAGTATGAGAACATGCACAGCTGCAGAAGGAAGAGATAAAACAAACAAAGAACTGTTGGAGAAATGAACTGCAATCTATACTTGCTTTGTGCTCAAATTAGCCATAGTACCTTGAATGGTAACATTGCATATATCTAACCGGTGGTAGCCAAGGCCACGTTGTTTTTCTTAGGAAGTTTCTCACAAAAATTGATAGTACAAGCAGAAATTTACAAAAACAACTACTACGTAATGATGATATTAAAACTTGTGATTTGCTATGTCAGCTTGGTAGGCAATGTCTTATTAGAAAATGTATAAAAATGCTTGCATTTCC
Source organism: Protopterus annectens (assembly GCF_019279795.1). Taxonomy (NCBI): domain Eukaryota; kingdom Metazoa; phylum Chordata; order Ceratodontiformes; family Protopteridae; genus Protopterus; species Protopterus annectens. The sequence goes on from NC_056743.1 coordinate 1,264,553,408, forward strand.
TAATTCTAGTCAGACAAACTCTGTATTAGCACGTTTTTGTCTCCTTGCTGCAAGATTAAAGTGCCTTAACCTGAACCTACCGTGTATTGATCATTTTTAAAGTATATTTTTCCTTTGACAGATTGGTCCTTCGGACCAGAAACATCTCTCGCTCTAGCTCAGGTCAGATGGGCCCGGTGGCATGAAACCGTACGGGGAAGAAGCCACATCGGTTCTTCTGCTTTGAAAGACCTCCGACTGAGTTGTCGTTCAAAAGAGGCCAGCCACTGTTTCTGATCTGCGATTGGAGGACGAGTCAACGTTCCGGTGGGATCAAAACACGGAGGCTCAGGTAAGGAGGAATTTACCTTCTTCTGTTTTAGATCAGGGACTTGCTACAGTATTTTTGTTTTTGTCAGGGAGATTTGCAAGTCCAGATCAGGGACAAAAAAGATTGCTGTCTTGTCATAGATCAGGGAAACAGAATAGGTAGGCAGTTATTCTAGATAAACTGTGAAAAAGTGTAAGTCGTGGTACCACATGATAAAAAGGGTTACGTAACAATTTCTAACTTAGCTAAGGCAACATGGGACATCAGTGCACAAAAGGTTCCCGAGACCCGCCCTTAACCGAAGACGTGAAATATATGCAATTACAGTGTGCCGACAATGTTAGGTATTATACAAAATGGGTTAATAAATACAAATTTGATGGTAATTTAGATAAACCTTCACTTATTAAACTTGTTAGACAACTTAAAACAGACGCGAAAGGCCAGCTAAAAAAGCAACGTCAATTAGGAGTCCCTCAGGCACACAGGTGGCTTGAGCAAGCAAACCGCAGGGAACAAAAGATTAAAAATTCAAAAGCAATATTTTTAGATAAAGAAGACAATAACTTGGTAATAGCAATGGCCCCTCCGCTTTCCTTACCAGAATATGAAGCGAGTGGACAAGCTGATCCACCTCCGCTATACCCAGCTGTTCCTGCAAAACCAAAACCGTTTGTCAGAGATCCTATCGAGACCAGGTCTCGAACACGCAACTTAAGAGGGGATATTGAATTGTATGAAATAAATAAAAATTCACAAGCTATGAGTGAAGAAGAGATATGTCCACTCATAGAAGTACCAGATCCACAGGCAGGACAGGCAGGACAGGACACAACTCTTCTAGTATATAGACCGTGGACACCGGAAGACATCCGGAAAGCCACAGAGGGAATTCTCTATCCAAAAGTTAATTTTAGAAAATTCTTAGAAGACTTACAGGGCATGAGGTTAAGTTACCATTTGAATGGAGAGGAAGTAGAGAAAGTAGTCAGACAAATCGTAGGTCCAGATTGGCACATGATCAGTGGCAAATAGAATCCCCATGACGCAGAACTTAGGCCACTCCCACATAGTAACGCAGAACTGGATAACAGAGTGAAAGGTCTGACAGACCAAATCTCTGAGAAATGGAAGCCTAGGGTTGATTGGACTTGCATTAATCAATGCATACAACAAGAAGGTGAAACTGTTGATAGATATTATGCCAGATTATTAGAGTGTTTTAATAACCATTGTGGAATGCAGGTACCTGAAGACCAAACACATGATTCCCCATATGAGCAGCAGCTAAAGAATGCATTTTTGAAAGGCAGCATTGCACCCATTAGCAGCTTTATTACAAAGCACATGGTAGATCATCGTACAAGTAGATTACAGTCATTACTTGAATATGCAAGACATGCCGAAAGACATTTTAATAGCAAAAAGAAAAAGGAAACTCAAGTATTTGCAGTAGAAGACGGATCAGAAGTCTTTGTAGTACAAACTGGGAAGAAGGGTAAGAAAAATACCCAGGGAAACAAACAATCTGATAAATGATCAGAGGATTTTGAAGAGAGAAAGAAAGGGGGTGAATGTTTTAAATGTGGAAAAAAGGGACATTTAGCAAGGGATTGCAGGCAAAATAAAAAGGTAACCACGGAAGACAAGGAGGGTGAGGACTGACTATATGATAGTCAAGAATCACTGGAAAGGAATAAACAAGAAAAGACAAGTGCAAATATGGTAGAAGGGGTAGAGGATGTGATAGAAGAAATATAGGATGTGCATGAAATCACAGATAATGAAGAAAATGAAATTTTAGATTTAGCAGTATTGAGCCTAGAGCTCTACTTAGCAGACACAAAACCGGAAGTTACACTCCTGGTAGAGGGGAGGGAAGTTAAATTCCTGTGTGACTCAGGGGCTTCACGGACCCTGATACATCCTTCCAAACTACCAGAAAATTCAGAATCACTTGACTACATATTAGTGAAAGCAGCTAATGGACAGCTGTATCAGGAGCCACTCTCCCACAACATAGCGATAACTGACCCTGTTTCAGGGATGACCCAGAAAAGCAAAATTGTTGTTTCTGCAAAATGCCCAGTGAATCTTTTGGGTAGAGACCTAATACAGATATTTGGCATAGCAGTAGTTCCAACTATGCAGGGTATGGAAGCACAGCAACAAATGGATACTTTTGTAGTGCGACCGGAGGGTGAAACATTTTATTGGTACAGACAGGACTTAGTTACGACTGGTCCAGGGGCAGTAACCGAAGAACTGATGAACGTAGCCATCAGTGAATCCCCCTCCCTTGACACTGATAAACAGCATTTGTTGCATTGCACTCTATATTATTGTAGCAAACCAGGACCTGATAAAGAATATGAGCAAGAACTGTTTAGAAACCATGCTAACAGATTAGTATTACGAAATTTGTACTGGGACACAGAAGGAAACAGTGTAGTGAGCTGTTCATTGCCCCAGGAATTCTTAGCACTTTACAAATCTAATCGATTACCACATGTGAGTTTGACTAAAGATAAAAATGTGAAGTGGGCAGACCTAGGAGAAAAAGTCACAAGGTGGGAAAAACAGACAGAGTTAGAACTTTCCGAACAGGGAAAACAAAAGCAGAAACTGAATTGGATAACACAGACACACCCAGCTGTACACTCGCAGGCAAGTGAGGACAGCTGAGTAGCACTCTTACTAGAGGAAGAGGAAAAAGCCTTATGAGACATACCAGAGACTCTCTGATCAACAGGGAAATCAAATGTAGGATTTATTCGTACAGCAGGACCAGTTACTATCATGCCAAAATCAGCATTTAGACCTCAAAAGAGACAGTATCCCTTGAGAAAGGATGCAGAAATAGGAATCAAACCTATAATAGCAGCCTTACTTAAGGAAGGAGTACTAATAGAATCTCCTGATTCACCATGTAATACTCCCTTATTTCCTGTTAGGAAAGCAAATGGAGAATGGCGTATGGTCCAAGATTTACAAGCTGTAAATGACGCAGTTATACCCAGGGCACCTACGGTGCCAGATCCACACACCTTATTAAATGATTTGAAACCTCAACAAAAGTATTTTTCTGTGGTAGATATTAGCAATGCATTTTTCTCAATACCGATACACCCTGACAGCCAACATTGGTTTGCATTTACATTTCAGGGGGAAAGGTATACATATACGCGACTACCACAGGGATATTGTGAAAGTCCAACAATATCCGTGCAAGAAATGGCAAGTAACCTGGCGGGATTTATCCCACCGAAAGGCAGTCAGATTTTACTTTATGTAGATGACATTCTGCTGGCAGCCCCCACCCAGCAAGAATGCAGAGAGGATACCATAGCATTACTACAATTTTTAGCTACTCAAAGACACAAGGTAAACAAGAACAAACTGCAACTTTGGAAGAAACAGGTCAAATACCTGGGATATGTAATATCCAAAGAAGGCAGAATATTAGATGAAGACAGAAAAACAGCAATATTACAAGCACCTAAACCAACTACCAAGAAGGAAATGATGTCCTTCCTGGGCACTACTAACTTTTGTTGGAGTTGGATTCCAAACTATGCCTTGGAATCTGCTCCACTGACCAACTTGATATTCAAAAAGTCTATGGCAGCACAAGATTTATTACAGTGGACACCAGAAGCAGAATCAACTTTCTGCAAATTGAAACAACTGATAGCTTCTTCATTAGTTTTAGGATTACCGAATTATCATAAACGATTTTTCCAAACTGTAGATTGTAAGCAAAGTTATATGACATCAGTGTTAACACAACAGCATGGGGACAAACAACGCCCCATAGCTTACTATTCATCACAGCTAGACCCAGTGGCACGATCCCTGCCCCACTGTGTACAAGCAGTAGTCGCAGCTGCAATGGCAGTGCAGGCTTCAGCCTCATTAGTGTTATTCCACCCTCTCACATTGAGAGTGCCTCATGCAGTCACAATTATTTTACTGCAAGAAAAAGTGGCATATCTTTTTCCTGCTAGACATCTTTCCTGTATGACTATACTGTTGGGCCAACCTCATATGACAATTGAACGATGCACAACTTTGAATCCGTCAACCTTGCTCCCAACCCCTGCAGATGGCAAACCACACTGCTGCCTGCAGGAGATTGAGCAAAAGACACTACCTAGAAAAGATCTTACGGATGTTCCCTTGGATGATGCCGAGGTGACATTACTATGTGGACGGCTCGTGTAGGAGGGGTCCTACAGGACAGAATCTAGTGGGGTATGCAGTAGTTTCTGATACTGAGATTTTAGAAGCAAAGTCTTTACCACACAACTTTTTTGCACATGCAGCAGAACTGATTGCTTTAACAAGGGCATGTACCTTGGCAAAGGGAAAATTAGTGAACATTTTTACTGACAGCCAGTATGCTTTTTCTACTGTACATGTTTTTGCGCAGCAGTGGAAAAATAGAGTAATAATAACATCTATTGTTAAACCAATTAACCATGCGCAATTTATTTTAGATTTGTTAGACTCTATTCAGTTACCTCAGAAAGTAGCTATTTGCAAATGCGTAGCTCATGCCAAGCAATAGGATAGGATTTCAAAAGGTAACTGCAAATCCTGAATGGAAGAGGTTAGGAGAAGAAGCAAACTGTTTATGCTTTTGAAAATAGAATTAAAAAGTATTAACAGGGGGGAAATGTCAGAAAAATATGTATTAATGTGTGTGCTTAATGCTAATTAGAAACTAAATGGGTTAACACATTTTTCATTCTATTTTATATGCACTATTTTATACACAGCTTAGTTTATATGAGACTAAAAGATGCTTTTGAAACTGCAGTGTGCTTTCTGAAACTAGCAAGATGCCCTCTAACCTAGTAACTGCTAGCACAACAAAATTCATGTTTATGCCTTTTGGAAATGTACTTGAGAAGCAGGTGATTATCTGCTAGGTCAGGAAGCAATGAATGAACAATGCCATATTCTATAATGTAATGATTTTGAACAATTAGCTCTGTTCGAAGTATGAGAACATACACAGCTGCAGAAGGAAGAGATAAAACAAACAAAGAACTGTTGGAGAAATGAACTGTAATCTATACTTGCTTTGTGCTCAAATTAGCCACAGTACCTTGAATGGTAACATTGCATATATTTAACCGGTGGTAACCAAGGCCACGTTGCTTTTCTTAGGAAGTTTCTCACAAAAACTGATAGTACAAGCAGAAATTTACAAAAACAACTACTAAGTAATGATGATATTAAAACTTGTGATTTGCTACGTCAGCTTGGTAGGCAATGTCTTATTAGAAAATGTATAAAAATGCTTGCATTTCCTGATTCTAGTCAGACAAACTCTGTATTAGCACGTTTTTGTCTCCTTGCTGCAAGATTAAAGTGCCTTAACCTGAACCTATCGTGTATTGATCATTTTTAAAGTATATTTTTCCTTTGACACACACCAAATAAAATATTTCCCCAGTGACCCCTTCAGTAGTTTGTCCATGTATGCCCAAGCACTTTACTGACATGGAATGAAACATTCCATACATGCATGTGTTCTTTGATTCACCTTCCTGATTGCATTAAATTATATTCCTTCTATACTACTGCAGCACTGTGTGCTTAAATTTGTAGTTTTAACATTTTTCCAGTAAGCAAGGAAACAAAATGTATGAACCTATACTGTCAAAACTGCCCATTTCAGAACATTTAAACAATTAAAGGCCACTCAAACTTCTGTCATTACAATCCACCAATTATCAGTCAATATGCACAATCTCTGCAGAAGTAAAGGCCATCTGAATAATTCCACCTTACAGAGATCTAAAACTAATGAAGATGTTGCTGCTAGCAAACAATCTTATATTTTATATGTGTTTCATCTACACATTCACAGTCTGCTGCCCTTGAATAATAAATTGCCTATGTTACATTAAAATAAATGATACATTGATAAGCTGGCAGTACTGCAATAAGGAATGGAGGACAAGCTGATAACAGGTTTACAGTGACTAAGGATCTCATCCAAAGGATGACACATTCAGGAGTACATTACCCCCCACCCCAAGTACAACACAGTATCATCAATCCATCTATATGGTGTGGGAGTAGAATCCACAGTCTTCTGCGTCAAAAACAAGTATGCTATCTGTTGTGCTACTAACACTGCTTCCAAATACTCTAGCACAAACCGTGACAACCATTTGCTAAACAAAACAGTTACACATTGAAAACAGACAGCATGAGCAACAGCAAATGTCTCTTTCTTGTAGCTCACAATTTCTTCAAAATGCACTGAAGCTCACAGTTCCTTGGAAATGCACTAAAGCTCACAAACCCAGTAAAAACATTGGTAAGTCCCTTTACAAATACTCTGTAGCCCAAGCTTGGAACTCAGTCCCCCACAACATAAGAAGCATTCATCAAAAGTACCTGTTTAAAAAGAACTTAAACTTTTTCTACAAAAGACATGGTCTGCTCATGTCAACCCCCCACCTGACCTTTCCTACCCTCATTTCAACTTAACTTCTTTTTTCCACATTAATCCATCACCCATTCTCCTTGTTTTGCTAGCCTTTATTTCTTCACTACCTTCTCACTTCTACTGCATATAAATATACACTATTTGTATTGCAGCTGAATCTCATATAATACCTGTTTGTTCTCTATATACCATTTGTTCTTTGTTTAAATGCTTACACTTTTTCAACTTGATTAGGTGTGATATTTTTAGACCTGTTAATTGTTTACTATTGAACTGTGTACTATTGGCTCCTATGTTATCTATTTATTTTTTTTCTACTATTGTAATATTTTTTTATTTTTTCTGGAGCTTTCCTCCTTGGGTCTCCACTAAAAATTGGCCCCTGGCTCAGCTGGACTAACCCGGTTAACAAATGTTAATAAATAAATAAATAAATATATATTTATCTGTAGCTGACTGTCACTTAATCCTTGTGTCCCCAACCAAATATACCACAAGGAAACATCGTACTGCATAGGTGGCTGAATCCCATTACTTTCACATACTCTCTACTGTCCTTAAAAGACTGCCACAACTGGTTATCACATCTGATGATTGTTCAAGACAAAAGTGAATAAAAAACAATGGTCATAATACATGGAATTATACACAGGTCTTCAATCATAACTACTTTATAATGTACTTGAACAAATAGAAAAAAAAAACTCCTCAAGAGCAAAGGTTTGGCAGTGAATTCTTGACCTCCATTATGAAAACTGACAAACTAGTTATGATCATAATGTATAGCAATGCATGAAATGATCCTTTTATTCTGCAGAAAAGAAGCATGTAAAATGAAAACTTAACTAGACCTCATGATGCTACATAAATACTATGTGAAACAGTTTATGTACTACATGTAGTAGGTACACCCATGTGTGTGTGTATACAAACGAGGACAGACTTGTTGATGTTAGTGTCAGCTACCATCTGTGTGACTATGAAAAGTGCCCTTAAACATTGATCCTTATGTAGAAAACAGAATTGCAAACTGGCTCAAGAACAGAATGCATGCTGACAGAGCCACTTATGCCTCCTCAATTTCTGACCTAAACACATAAAACAAGGATCTCTGTCTGGCTAAGTTCATGGATAATTGCAAGCTAGGTGTAGTTATTAAATCAACTGATGCTACTAATACCCTTCAAACAGAACCAGTGTGTTAATTCCTACTGTACCAAAAAAGGACTAAAACTAAATTCTAAGAAATGCAGTATCATCTCCTTCAGAAAAGAGCAAAATCTTATCTATTGCATCAGTGACACCCCAGTCTCCATTGAGTCTTTGAATAGGGACTTGGACACCTGGGTCGATGTCTCCATCTCTTTCAGTTACCATATAGCAACTGTAGTCAGAATATTCTTCTGTAGCTCACAATTAATCATAAAGGGCGTCTCATATAAAACCATGAATATTACAGTTCCTCTGTACTCTGATATGGTTAGGCCCATTGTACATAATAGTGCAGCCTTTGTCATGTGCCTAACATCCACACATCCAAAAGATTGAAAAAAAAAACAGAGGTTCCTAACAAAAAGGATCTTGGGCCTCAAAAAAATCTTAGTAATCAGGAAAGGTTGAAATAATTGCTCCTCTACTCCATGTTATATAGTTTCATGAGGAGAGATCTTGGCCTTGCTTTCAATGCAATTGGGGATCCTATTATCCAAGACATCTTCTTTCTTGACATATATCAAAGAATGTAGCCAACACTACAACAAGAGATCTCAATTTACATCAGGTATTAAACAAACAAAATGGAAACATTTTTAAGCATGTCCCCTTGCTCTGGTATAGACTCCCTTTGCATGTCAAGCAGTGTGATTCCCTCGTCTACCTTCAAACATATCTTAAACAAACTGATGGCTACCATAAATCACACTCTGGGACCTACAGGCTTTGCCCTCCTTAAAAAGTTTTGTAGAGCATGAGGGTGGTTATGAGCAAGGCACACAAAGCCTCTGGTTAATTAGCTTTGTATTTCCTATGGTGAGTATAAAAAGCATGTACTATATCTGAAAACATTGCATTGTCTCATTTCTCAGTAACAATAAACTGTTCAAGGCTCTTATGCAAAAAATGAAATCCCAGATGTGTGCTGAAAATAATTCACCATGGTTATTAGGGAAAATTTGAAAAAATCTATCTTATACCACAGCCTTCCAAATACATACAAGAACATCAGTCATTGTCCAGTCACTAGCACAGACATATGTTATATGGTAATTGACCAGTGTAGTACCTCACAGGATGCACAGTAGCAAACCCCGCCCCAAACACCCCCCAACCATGTGAAGGGAGAATCTGCATGAATATTCATGAAGTCATGAATATTCACACACCTCCAGCCATATGTCAGTGTGAATGAGCAAACCCCAAGTAATAAATAAGTAAATAAACTCGAAACTATGTTTATTTACTGACATTTCAATTTATTCAGACAGAGCATCAAAGTAGCAATGAGCAAACCCGCAAGTAATAAACAGATAAAAAAATCGTTACTGACATTTCAGTTTATTCAGTCAGTGAGAAAGAGTCACACAAGCAGCAAAGTAGCAATGAGCAAACCCGCAAGTACTAAATAAATAAAAAAAAAAATCGAAACTATGTGTATTTACTGACAAGCAGCATTTCAGTTTATTCAGACAGTCAGTGACAAAGAGTTTAAGTAGACAATCAGCATTTCAAGCAGTAAAAACAGCATTTCAGGTGTTACTATTCTTAAAGAATGGTTATGTGTGTGATTATTACCATTTTATTATGTTAAAGTCAGTGACATGGGAAATTGTGAGTAAACTCGAGAGTAAATGCTGTTAAAGTATCCATGATGTGACATGGAAATCAGCATGCCTGTCACTCTTCCTGAATATCGTCTGCCAATCACTAAGGACATGCCCAAAGCTGTGCAGAACTACCTGCGAGGTACTACACTGGTCGATTACCTGGTATATATAACTACACACACACACACACACACACACACACACACACACACACACACACACACGCACACACATGCACACAGTAACTGAAATGCAAAGGCCAAAATGTTGCTTGAAAATCATCTGTTTTTGTCTAAATCACTTGGGCTATACTGCCATTGGTTAGCAATAATAGGTTCTTAGAGTAGCAGAAAATACTTGTTCTGGAAGGTAAGCAAAACACGTATATGACAAAGAGGGGATTCCAAGAAAAATGGTGATCCCTAGAATGTAGTACGAGCAAAAATAACACATCCCGATCCATGATCTGATCTATCTTCCAAAAACATGCTCCCCAGCCCATAAAAAAAAAAAAAACACAAGACAGCAGCACTTGGAAAGGGATGTGAGCTGACAAGACACTAAACAACAGAGTAACAAAATTAAAACCCCTTGGATCATCAGACATACTCAGGACTATAGTTATGGCCATGATAATGCATTATTAACAGCACAAATAAATGAAAACAACACATTTTCAGGTCTTCCACTGTTTAGGCTGAATGTCTAACCCCAGGTTAACTTGGGGTTATGAAAAGAAAGCATTTGATAAATGTTGACCCCCCCCCCAAGTGTTCATCTGTGACACTTCTATATAACTAAGGTGATATATAGCAATACTTTTACATTACACAACCAGCTACATATAAACTATACAGCATATATGCTGCAAATCTAACTCCCATCTCTCAGCAAACAGTGACACTGTAGCATTTTTAATCATTAAAAAAGGACCTGAATTAAAAATAAGATAAAAAGGTAAAAAAAAAAAAAATCTGTGTTGAGAGCTATTCACTCATACTGCAGTTAAAATAGTCAACTTGTAAGATAAACAAACAAATAAATCTAATACTACAAATAACTACATTCTTTAATTATAACATAATGCAACAGAAACACAGTATATATATATATATATATATATATATATATATATATATATATATATATGTATGTATACACACACACACACACACACACACACACACACACACACACACACACACACACACACACACACACACACACACACACACACACACATACACATACATGCTTCCTCAACATGTACTCACACTATACAAGCTGAAATCAGTGATTTGTCACAGTTTCACAATCTCTCTACAGTTAAAAGTTACACATACCTGTAGCAACCAGCTGCCATTAAGTATACATGTGCTGTAGTCGCGGTCTTCTTCTGCAAAGAGTATGCCTTTCAAATAATCACCTCAAAAACTTAAACAGTACCCACAGAACAAAATATGGTAATTATCCATAGCATATAGCACAACAGGATCATCGGACCTTTCACAAAACCCACTTAGCTCAGTCTTGAAATAATGGGAAATAATATAAAAATTGCCCAAAAGTTTTTTCAAACTTTTTACTCTGGTTGTGGGTTCTCACCTGAGCCAAAGATCCTCTAGGAATTTTAAGACATGTCTCACCTCCTACAAAGCCACACCCCATCAGTAAGAGTTTCTGTAGTTTCTGCAACATTTCTCATACACTGATATTACAATCTCTTAAATACTGAGAGTATGGGAACCTCCCAGGTATGGAAAATGTACCTCTGTCTCCACTGTCCTATCAAGGCAAATGAGGAACATTTTCACCTCTTTAACCAACTCGTCAAGCTGAAAGGGACCATGTCATCTCATTTCACACCTACTGAGCAATTCTTGTTAAAAATTGGATTGTTTTAACTGGAGCTTCAAGTGATTAAGCTCTAACAAACAGTTAAGAATGATGAAGCCAAGCTTATGAAAGATAACTATGGCTTTTCGGTTCACATAGTGCAACATTTTATGAAAATGTTATCATTATTTTTATACATTTAACTTGGTATATAAGTAATTATAAAATGTTAGGCAATTTGCAATAAGTGATAACATATATTACACAAATTCTGAATTTTGTGTGAAGCTTGAGATGAAAACTATAAGCAACATTTTAAGTAATTCCAGATATGATCACTGGATGCCCAGGCTGACTGTCATTTTTAACAACAGCTTAAAAACAAGGATCCATGCAGGTAACTGCATGCTCACTATTTTTCAGTAACATATCCAATAATAGTAACAATAATCTCTCCTTAGCAACTGCCATATTTTGAACCAGCATTTCTGAGTATTGTACTTGTCAATTAGTAGCCAGAGTAAAAGGATATATACTAATTTAGGTGGTCAGCATTGCAAAGACACCTAAATTAAGACCTTGGATCATACAAGCACCTGTACAACTGCATGGACTCAGCCATACTCAACAGAGCTAAAACCTGCTCTTCAAAGAAACACAACCCTGTCTAGTGGACATCCTCTATCAACAGAATTTACAACAACAGGAATAAACTGTTGTCCAAGGGTAAATGGAAACAAATTCCAAATTGAAAAACAATTCCCTTCTTAGCCTCAACAAGCAAATTAGATCATGAGTGAAAACCTTCATAACCAATTATGAATTGAAATTAGCCTCCAAAACAAAGGAAAACCACAAAGCCTTCTGCAGTTAGGTCAGGAACCTCCATGGCAAATCCTAGGTTTGTTCCAAATTAGTACTTAATGGCGTGAAGGTAGAGGAATGCTGCCAGCCTTGTTAAATAGAATCTGATACATAATTCTGTCATTTGTAAAAAATGAATGTAAACTACAGGCTTGTTGTCTTAGATGTAAAGAAATAGTGTTACATGTGACAACAGTACACTCTAATGGCCAAAGTAAAAGCATGTTGTGACCCTCTCATGTAGACAGTGGTGCCGGTCTGTCTAGAGTGAGACATCCCGGCTATTGTTTTAAGGCCAGAGTTAAACTGCTAGATTTAAACATGCAGATGTATTTTTATTGCTCTCCTTCCTGACCAGCTGCAAGATATCAAAAGCAGGTGTAAAAAACATGTAAATGTAGTTTCTGTTAGTCTTGGAAAGTGTAAAGAAATGAGGTAATGGGAACTAAATCAGAATTATATAGTCTGGGAGGGCCCAGCAGAAATGTTTGTGTGTGATTTTAAAAACTATTTCTCAGAGACACTAGTAAGCATTTTGATCTTGACCATCTAACTCGCAGCACTCTGCCTTATACTCTGTATATGTAAGTTATTTCAGAACTTGTATTTTCTTTTAAAAATAGCTAAGAACTAGAAAGTTTAGACTAAGTGTTTTTCTGTGATGTCAGTACTTTCCTGCTGTATTGTTTTAAGTATTTCTCTGTGATCACTGAACTCCTGACTAGCACTGTGTAGTACAAAGTATTGTCTTGTGTTTTGATTATTTGTTATTAAATATTTTAAACCCTTTCAACTGTGGCTGTTTTGTGCAATATTATTATACAATTATTACTGTGCAATATTATTATCCAATAGTAGTCTAACTCAACAGTCAAGGCTTATTGGAGTGGCTTTATACAGTTTACCAAAGGCATGCAAGTACTCTTAAGAGCTTAAATTATCTCTACACAAAACAGCCACAGTTGAAAGGGCCCTACAAGCCTACAAGCCTAGCCAAAAAATGTACCCTGGCTTTCGCCACCCAAGAAAATTATTTTCCTATGCCCCTGTCAAGCAGAGCCACAGTAGTGATCCCCGGGGTGAATTTCCCATTTCCCATCCAATCATCAAGATTTTTCTTGAAGACCGCTAATGAGGAGCTCTGTTTGACATAGATAGGTAGTCTGTTCCAGAGTATGGGAAGTCTCTGGGACAGGAATCTATCCCTCCAACATGTTCTGTTTATTGTGGTGACAAGGTTAAGGTCCCTAGAGAGTGTAGCTCAGAGGGATTGGGATTTCTTTAAGTGAAGCATGTCCAACAGCTCTGGGTTTGACATAGCTTTGCATGTTAGGCAGAGATCGCCCCTGTGTAGGTGATATGCGATGGAGTAAAGCTGTAGTTTTTTGAGACGGTCTGCATAGGGCATCTGTTTGAGGCCAGTAATCCTCTTTGTGAGGTATTTCTGTGGTCTTTCCAGTATTTGTAGCTGTCTTGTGTGGTACATACCAAAAAGGGCATTGTACTCTATAATGGGTCTAATGAGGGATGAGTAGAGGGGAACAATGACCTCTTTTTTTCTGGATGAGAATCCTTTTGTGATGAGATGAGCCACGTAGAAGGATTTCCTGACCACTGTGGCGATGTGATTATCAAAGGAGAGACTACTGTCCACCTGTGTCCCAAGGTCTCTTATCACATTTTCGGCATTAAGTAGACTACCAGCTATGTGGTAGTTCATGGGTACAGAGTTTTTACCAAAGGGGATGACAATACACTCTTTGGCATTGAGCTTCAGGCCATGGCTTTGACACCAGGTATCTGTCTCAGTGAGGCCCTTTTGTAGTTTGTCCACATCGTTAGGAGTTTCGATTATGGATCCTAGTTTGCAGTCATCTGCAAACTTTGTTAGCCAAAGACCTTCTGTGTTGGCCTGCACTTCAGAGAAGTAGATACCAAACAGGAGAGGACCCAGGACTGAACCCTGTGGCACTCCAGTTGTCACTGGTCTGATGTTGGATTTGGAATCCGCTACTTTCACAGTGTGGGTTCTGTCCATGAGCCAGTTGGCAACCCATCTTGTGACATAGGGATTTATACCTAGTTTAGTGAGCTTATCTATAATTCCAGAGTGGGGGATGGTGTTGAAAGCCTTGGCGAGATCTAGATAAGCTGTGTGAACCATTTTACCATCATCTATGGCTTTGGTGACTGCTTCAAAGAAGTCAATCAGGTTTAGAAGACATGATCTGCCTTTTACAAATCCAAACTGAGTAGGGTCCAGAGTTTGGAGATTACCAATGTCTTTGTTTATGAGTTCCATGATGATACGTTCCATGGCCTTGCAGACCAGGCTCGTCAGGCTAATGGGGTGGCAGTTCCCGGGGTCCGTCGTGGCTCCCCCTTTGTGGAGTGGGATAACTGTCACAGTGCGCCATTCAGTGGGTACAAAGCCTGAGGTGAGGCTATGATTGAATATGGTACTTAGGTAGGGTGCCAGTTCATTCTATAGTTCGTGTAGAACGCAGCCTGGGATATTGTCAGGTCCCTTGGATGCTGTGTTCTTGGCTTTGGAGAGTGTGTTTTTTACCTGTGCAGCTGTGATTATAGGAACTTTGCATTCTTCCGGTATAGAGATGGGCCCTCTAGGGGGTGAGAGGGGGGTAAAGTTAGCAGTGAACCTATCTGCTAGGATGTTGGCAATATCAGTTTGTTCTGTATATTTAGTGCCGTTATGCTGTAACTCAGAGCAGATCTGAGTGTTCCCATTTAGATTCTTGACAGAGCTATAGAATGCTTTGTGGTTGTCTTTAGAGTCAGTGGCAACTTTGTTTTCATAACTAGCTTTGGAGGATTTTATGAGGGATCTCAGCTTCTTACTGAGGTTGACCAGGGAGTTCCTCCAGTCATGGGATTTTACTCTTTTTTACAACAGTTTCTTTCTTCTGTTGTAGAGTTTGTTTATGGCAGAGGACCACCAGATTGGCTTTCTTTTTTTGGAGGATAACATCTTGGTTCTATTAGGGATAGCATGATCCATGTACTGGTGTAAGTGCTTATAAAGTGCATTTGTGTAGGATTCAGCAGTCATACCTCTATTGTCTGTCTGCATGGGTGTCATGAAGTTTGCCACTTCTGTCTTAAGAAGTGTGAAGTTGGCTTTTGAGAAGTTTTTTACGATGGTTTCCCTAATTGGGGCTGGGGGTGGGATGTGAATGTCTAGGCTGATTTGCTTGTGGTTGGATCTGACCAACGAGGAATTGACCTCTGGTGTGGAACACCGGTTTCCCATGTTGGTGATGACCAGGTCTAGGATATTGCTGCCCCTGGTGGGGGTGTGAATAAGTTGATCCAAGGCGTTGGAATTTATAAATTCTAGAAAACGTTGAGCAAAACAGTTGGTATATGAGTAGTTTTCCCAGTTAATGGTGGGGTAGTTGAAATCACCCATTATTACAGTGTAGGGTTGTACCCTAATACTTTCCAGTGTATCAAGAAATGAGGAGTGTGAATCCTGGGGCATGGTGGGGGGTCTGTAGCAAGCTACAATTTGGATTGCGGTCTTGCCCAGAGTTAGTTGCACTTGGATAATCTCGGATGCATTATGCTGTGCAACTAGCCTGGAGGTGTGGATATCCTTAATGAATATGGACACGCCTCCGCCTTTAGTGCTTCTTTCTGGGTTAGGTGGCCAAAAGGTGTGGTATGAATTGAAGCCTGGTAATGCAGGGGTGCTCTCTGGAGCTTTGAACCAGGTCTCTGTCACTGCACAGATTGTTGTAATAGAGACAATAGCGTAGTTGCATTTTATACAACATCTCATCTTTACTGCACAGATGTCAATGTTCTCCATTTTAAGGAGTGCTTCGAGTGAGTGCATTTTGAGGTTTAGACTTCTAGCATTGAGTAGCATTACCCCCAGATTTTGCTTGCTTGTACCTGTTATGGTGGTGAATTTGTCATTTGAACCTTGCCTAAAAAAGGCACTATAGGGGTGGCAAGAGTCTTAGCCAGTTGAGTAGCATTACCCTCAGATTTTGCTTGCTTGTACCTGTTATGGTGGTGAATTTGTCATTTGAAACTTGCCTAAAAAAGGCACTATAGGGGTGGCAAGAGTCTTAGCCAGTATCCAGAATCCTAAGGGTGACAGGTGCAGGCCATCTCTGGCAAAGCATCGTGGACTGTTGATCATGTCGTCCCAGGCAGACAAATACTGGATCCCCTTAGAATGACACCAGAAGCTTAGCCAATTGTTGAAGTCAATCATTTTGTCCTTGTACTGTGGTATCATTCTGGGTGATGGCAGGATGCTACTCAGGGTTAGGGTCATACCTGCCTGGGATACAAGATCGGAGAGCTCCTCCATGTCTCTTTTCATGTAGTCCAGGGAGGAATGTCTCAGGTCATTCACACCAACATGGACAATGACAGTGTCATATTTGTACTTATTGTGGAGTGACCTGAGTGCATGCATTATGTGGCGGATCCTGGCACCTGACAGGCAGCTGACAGTAACTTTCTCCTTGTTTAGTCTAGTGAGTGGAACATCAGTGTGCCTGACTATAGAGTCACCTATGACTAGAGTGTTGGGTACGTTGTTATGCCTTATGGGCTGTGGTTAAGTGGCACACTGAGTTTGTGGGCTATGTGTCATTTGGGTTGTGTTTGGGGGTGGAGTTTGCTTGCATTTATGCTTTGGATGTCCCTGATACTTGGGCAGGTTTTTATTGAGAGCCTCCACGAATGGTGGTGTGTGTTTTGTGTTTCTATGTGTGTGTTTTGGTGGTGTGGGTTTTGAGGGACTATGTGATGAGTGTGGTGTGGTGCAAGTGTTTACCCTCTCCTCTTGACTGTCTAGTCCAGTCTTGGATGAAGAGAGCTTTGCATCCCCGATACTTGTCCCGCACCTCACATCTCCATAGATCAAGTGTTAAAGGCGCTATCCAAGGCAAAGAAACAGCTTCCATGGAACCTGATAGTATCACAGGCTGTATTCTGCAGCATCTCCAGCAAAAACTAGCTTTGCCTTTTAGCACCCTATTCAACTGCAGCCTAATTACAGGCTTCATTCTAGCAGATTGGATAACTGTCATTGTCATCTCCTTGAACACAGGTGGTGCCACTACTGACCAGAGAAACTATCACACCTTTAGCTTGACAAGTCTGATCTGTAAAGCCATGGAGCTTAATACTATAGATCTCATAAACAATGACATAGGCAATCTCCAAGCACTTGACCTCACCCATTTTGGAAACATCAGGGGCAGATCTTACCTATTGAACCTTGTTGACGTCTTTGAGACTGTCACCAAGGCCCTGGATGAGGGAAAGTCAGTACATACAGCTTACCTTGACTTGGCCAAGGCCTTTGACAATCCCCCACTTTGGCATCATCAAAAAGCTAACACAACTTGTTGCAAATCCCTATCTCATCAGGTGGGTGTACAACTGGCTCAATGATAGGACCTGCAAAGTCAAAATAGGTGCCACCACCTCAGACAGCAGACCTGCCAATAGTGGTGTTCCCCAGGGATCTGTCCTGGGACTCCTACTGTTTAGCATCTACTTCTTAGAGGTCCAGGCAAAGAGAAATGGGCTATGGCTGACCAAGTTTGCAGATGTCTGTAAGGTGGGTACTGTCATTGACTCCCCAAATGATGTTAATATACTGCAAGAGGGTCTCACAGCAACAAATGACCATTGCCTAAGTCATTGCCTTAAGTTAAACGCAAAAAAATGTATTATCATACCATTTGACAAAAATACGGCCCCTACTGATTACAACATCAACACCAACCCCTTAAGCACAGAACCTCTGGTGAGAGACCTGGTTACTCAGGTTGACAACAATCTCATATTTGACAATCATGTGGTGGCAGTGGTCAGAAAAGCTTTTACTTGGTTCATCTCATAAGTAACGGGATTGCATCCAGAGAAAAAGGAGATTGTTACCTTTCTGTACTCCTCCCTCATTAGGCCTATAATTGAGTATCATGCCCCCTTGGTATGTACCTCTCCACCAACCTGCACCAAAAGGAAAGGCCACAGAAATACCTCATAAAGGGAATCCATGACCTCCAACACCTGTACTATGTAGATAAAAATACTATCACTGTACTTGGTATCATACCGATTGCTCACAGGTGATCTGTGTCTTGTCTACAAGGCAATATCGAACCTGAGATGCTCCATATCCATAAGTCCAACTCCTCATGCATTACCCACTCGATAGGACTAAATCTAATATATGACATCAACCAAACCTGAGGAGCAGGAAAAAATCTCTTTTCTCCTTTTAAACTGCAAGGAATCATCTGCTACAGTTTATGCTATATACAGATGTCTACAAAACTTAATTTTCTGTAACCATCCTACATAAACTCCCCTGTTACTCATCTTATTTCCTACCCTCTCTCCCTGTCTTTCTCCCCCCTACTCTAAACTATCTCCCCAATTCCTTCTTTTTCTCTTCTTCCCCAAACTTATCTCTGCCTTACATCATATAACCTTTATATCCCTCCCCCCTACTGTTATATCTCCTCAGTAGGAACATATATATTTGTAAATATCTACTTATATCTACTTATATTTGAAATAGATTTAACTTCTGTTTTTGCAATGGTAGGAACTACATATCTGTAAATATTTACTTATGGTTTCTATAATTTCTGTATTTGCATTTTACTAAATTGTACCTTCAAATACTATGTTTTTAGCTGAACATTTGATAATAATAACTTGTTATTATATACATTGTCTCTATGGAGATTTTTTTCCCCAGGACTCCATTGAAAATGGGCTCTTTCAGCCCAATGGACCATCCTGGGAAACAAACTTCAAATAAATAACTAAATAAATAAAATTTCTGACAGTAGTATAGCCAGGGTGAGTTGAAGGTGGCAGCTGTTCTGGGCGCAAAGTGTTAAGAAGCACAACTGGAATATTGCAATCTCTGTTCAGCGCATATGAACATTTGGTCCCAAGAAGAGTGTTTTCTGTAATGGTACAAATCTGAAAGACAGCACTGGGCACAAAACTAGCTAGCTATACCTCAGAGTTCTGACAGATGCAATACATACATTTATTTCTAAATGCCATTATGCACTGAAGAATGGTCAGAATCTGCCACTCACATCCCCTTACTCTTTGCACCCAGGGAAACTGCCTCCTTTGTATCACCCTGCTATGCCTCTGCATTTAGGATCAAACTATGTGCAAGGTCCACATATACATTAATAGAGAAGGAATATAAAAGGAATAGAGCACTTTCAATTAAACGCTCCAGTCGAAAACAATGTAGTAGTTGTTCATCTACTGGAACACTCCAAAGGTTTACCAAAGTTCTACAGTAAGTAAAGCAGCACCACCCTCTCGGTGTCAAGACATTCCTACATCATGATTGGAGCTCAATGATAAGACTGGGAAACTATGAAAGCTGTCAAAGTGACCCTAACTTTAGCATGAGTACAAAACATGCTGCAAAACAGAATGTTATTGTAAGCTGAGATCAGCTGTCTAGAAATGAATATTCTATGTTTACAAAACTGATCTAGAAACTGAAATGACAGTGATCACACAAATGCCTATTGACACTGAATTTTGAATGCATTGTTGTTCTAAAATGGGAGACTATAAATGTCTTAAATATCAGTGAATTATTGTTCATCCCATAACACAGACAGTTTAGGTAAAATTGCCAGGTTGCCGTCAATGTAATCAACTGCAGCTTATACAAATGGATTGCTTTTTTTAAAATAAAGCTATATACCATCTTCTTCTTCTTTCGGCTTTTTTCCCAGTTAGGGGTTGCCACAGTGGATCACCTGTCCACTCATGATTGGCAGTGGAGTTTTACAGTGTCAGGTTGCAAGCCCAGTGCCCAACCTTCCACAGAAGGCACACACACACACACACACACACACACACACACACACACACACACACACACACACACACACACACACACACACACACACACACACACACACATCTAGGGCCAATTTAGAGTATCTAATCCACCTGCAGCATGTCTTTGGGTTGTGGGAGGAAACCGGAGTACCCGGAGGAAACCCACGCGACCACAGGGAGAACATGTAGACTCCACACAGAAGGCAACCCAGCCAAGGATTGAACCAGAGAACCACTTGCTGTGAGGTGACAATGCTAACCACTGCACCACCATGGCTGCCCAAAGCTATATACCATATCACTGTCAAAAAATGTAGCTGTATCTTTGTCAGCTGCTAGTAAGGAAGTGGTCCCATCAAGTGGCTGTTTCATCAGTTTAGTTCAGTAAAAGATGTGGTTGAAAGCATGTCATCGTACTTCAACTGTCTATTATTTTGCCCCAATTTTTACCCTACCCTCAAAAATGTTTGATGTTTCTGGCAAATCACTGGATATGATGGCCATGCCTACTCAATTTTGTAAACTTTTTTGAGAAGGTACCCAAGCTAATGAATAAAGGGAAAAATTGTGCATATTGCCTAAATATATATGGCTACAGGAATGGATACAATGCCCCACACAGATATTGTAGACAACTCACAGAACTAGGCATAAATCGATCCATAACATGATGATTGACAACTGGCTCACAGATAGGACCCAAGAACTCAGGACTGGTGAGATCCCCTCCATCAAGAGGCAGTCAACAGTAGGCCGCAGGGATTTGTGCTGGGCTCACTCCTGTTTGTCATCTACTTCTCAGAGGTCAAGGCTAATGTGAAGGACCTCTGGCTCACCAAGTTTGCAGACAGCTGCGAATTGGGGGCTGTCATAAATTTTACCCAAGATACCAATATCCTGCAAGAAAGTCTAACACAGACAAATGACTGGTGCCAAAACCACAGAGCAAAACTCAGCACAAAGAAGTGCATTGTAATGCCTTTTGGGAAAACATCAACCCAGCCATATTACTCTATTGTTAAGACATCCCTAAGAATTGACGCATTAGTTAGAGATCTTGGAACATACATAATCAGTAATCTGGCCTTTGATCAACATGTAACTAAGGTGTTAAGAAGTAATTTTACATTGCCCAACTTAGAGTATGCATTTAGGTCCCATGACACTATAGTATCACTCTAATTCTCCTTTATCAGAAGCATCATTAAATACAATGCCCCCTTTGGCATGTCTCTGACTATGCATATACAACGGCTGGAATACTAACAGAGGTTCCTCACCAAGAGAATCCAAGGTATTAACATATTGTTTTATACAGATAGCTCTCGAGCCATGTCTCTATACTCTGTCTCCTATAACTTGTTCAGAGACAATCTCTGCTTAATATATAAGGTAATTGTAAATCAGCACTGATGGAGCTTTTGCATCGATACAAAATGAACAGCACCATAAACACTAGATTAAGGGATTTAAACTTTTCAACATAAATAGACCATGATGGTGAGACAGATGCGTGTCTCAGAAGACCTCCATGCTCTGTAATAGGCTTCCCATCCATATGAAGCAGAATCCTTCCCTAACTCTAGTCAAATGTAACACTGACCAGTGGATTGGAAATCATAAATTTATTCCGGGGCTGGCCCCCATGTCTCCTATAGAGAGAGGCCAACAGTAAATATTCCCTAACTAATATACCCCCACATAACTTTTTAGCAACCCCTTAACTAACACACTTCTTCAATTCAGAAGGATGTATTACAAGGGTAAGCAATTGGATTGGGTCATGTGGCTAGACGTGGTAATATCAAGTATAGATGTACTTTATTATATACTCTTACATATAACTTTAAAAGATAATCTTATATGTAAGCATTACATGGATGAAGTGAAAGTGTAGTATTTTGCAGTACGCTTCAAATTACAAAGTTCCACAAAAAAATAATTCTGATTATTTTTCCCCAGAAATGATACACTTTGACAGAGTATCATAACTCTCCTTTACTTGGGCTCAGTCTGGAGTGAGGCTGTGTGTGGCAAGGCCTTTATCTGATACCATCCAGTTTGTAAAGTAAGTTATTAGATGTCAGTCTGACAAAGATGGTAGTAAATCACCCAAATACAGAAAGTGGATGGTTTGTAGGACATTTGAACCTCATGAAGTGTTGTTGGATCGAGTGAAAAGATCAATTTTGACTTTATGTGCCAGAACTTCAAGTTCATAAAAAGTTATTTAACTACTATACTTTGAGACACTTATGCATTTCCTGTGCTTAAAGTTACTGTGGCATAGGAATCAAAGCTTTCAGCCTTGGATCTGACATCAGCAGTTTCTAAAACAAGCCTTCAGATATCATGGTGGTACAAATGGTAGCATATCCAGTACTGAACCTGTGGGTTGAGGGTTTTATCCTCAAATGGGGACTGAGGTCATAACTGAAAAATCATTGACATCCAAGTAAACCATACTGCTTTAGTGTGTCTTCCTTCAGATGCAATGTTAAACTGAGGTCTATCTATCAGTCCTTGTACAGCCATGTTGTGCATCCATTTAGGACTAAAGCAGCCTATCCTATTATTCACAAAAAGAAGCAGGCATGTTTATTAAAATAAAATTAAACAGTAATAAATGCATACAAGATGAATATCAAAAATATTATCAGTGAATTTATATAGAAACAATGCATGGAGATTGTGATGATAAATAAAATGAAGCTGTTAAAGTGTTAATATTTTACATATGTGTATAGCCATTGCCATTTTAAGACTGTTTGGTGATTCTCTTTTAAGAATGTACAGCAGAAATGAGGATGCTGGGCAAAGAAGTGGATGCATTTCATGAGGCAAGACCTACAGCAGTCAGGCATACCTGTCAAGGAATATAGGAGAGTGGCATTGAATTTAGAGAGGTAGCTACACTTGACACAATGATCCAACCCCATGCAGAAAATGGGAAAAGTTGGTTAATGATGATGACGATGATGATGATGATACACCATGATGCACTGCTTCTCCAAGCTTGAGTCAGCTGGGTATGAGATGCTGAAGAGTTAACATCTCTGGGAGTTTGTTAACAAGTATGCACATTTCACGCTAAGCCTTCATGCTTTGAACATGTTAGCACAATTAGTAGTGGTGCTCATTTAATATGCAAGTGCTAGGCAAGCCTACACATTCAGCAGCTCCTGTTCATGGCCAGCACAAGTGTTAGTAGCCCTGAAGAGGTGCACAGGGGCTTTAGCACACAATATAAACAGTAGCTGTTACATGCATGCAAACCCAGTAGACAAGCACGTGAAGATAGCATAATAGAAGGCAAGGGCAACTTGATTGAAAGAATTGAGTGGCACAGGAAGCTAAATGGGTAAATTGTCCACAGTGGTGAGGAAGTCCTTCTATGTAGCACAAGTTATAAGTAAAGTATGGCATCCATATCCAAAGAAATTATGGCCCATTTGTATCCGGTCCTCATTAGAACAATAATCAAGTACAACAAACCATTTGGCATGTACTTGACTAGGCACTAACAGCAGCTTGAGTGAACTCACAGGTGCCTCACAAAGAAAATACAGGGTGTAAACAACATGTCCTATGAGGTAGACTAAAAGCCATATCCCTTTATTGTTCTGTCTCCTACTGACTATTAAGGATTGACCTATGCCTGACCAACAAGGCACTCACAAATCTAGGCCTGATGGAGCTGTTACACATCTACAAATCAAACAGCATGAGGGTAACTTGATCTAGGGATCTAAATTTAGTCAGTCACTCAAACAAAACATGCTGGACAGACAGATATGTGCCTCACAGATTGCCCTTTCTTTGGAACAGGCTTTCTATTCACATTAAGCAGTGCCCTTCCCTGGCCCTCTTCAAATGCAGTTTAGATCAATGAATGGGGAATCTCAAATTCACACCAGGGGTACTGCCTATGTCATTTACGGATGGGCCGATCTGTAAGATACTCAAGGCATAGGCACAAATCATTGCCGTCCTTTTGCCCTTAGGGGCCATATATTGGGTAAAATAGGGTTATATTGGCTAGGCTTACAAGGGATCTAAAGCTGTTAGCCTAGTAATATCCTATGAACCTATGAACCTCTGTTAAAAATAGATAATTAGTAGGGCATATAAATAATGCATTATTACTATAAGAATCAATCAGAGGAGGTAAACAAAGATTGGGAAGAGAGATACTGAGAAAGCAATTTAAAAAGGAGTAATGGGAAGACATATGTACAATTCCCAAATATGCAACAAAGTCCGGAAGGTTTAGGATTTTTGCTTGTAAGTGTTTGTATAAGTATTTATACCCCAAGCAGACTTCAAGAAAATGTTCCTCAGTTAGATAGCTAAAACTGGAGGTGTAATGGAGAAAACAAAGGTCAATGGGAAAATGTTTTATGGCAGTGTAATGAAGTCCCTTCAGAATACTCTGTCACAAATATTGAAGCAGCAATGGCTGTGACTAAGGAAATGATTCTGCTGAGTTGGGACATGGGCTCTGAATTGTCTAGACACAGTACGGCCTTATTAAGTTTAATTCTGTTGGCTTCAAAAAAAAATAAGAACAAATGGAAATGAAAATCTAAACCAGGTGTATTTGAAATATTGAATAATGTAAAAGAGATAAAATAACTGAAGAGGGGTCTTTAAAAAGGGTAGGATGAAATTATATAAAAATAAATGGAATTTGTAGGAACAATACAGGCAAGATACTGTTCAGAAGGAGGAGAAGTGATGTTTAAGGGAAGGCAGGAATTGAACAATTTGTGTAATGTTGGACTGAATGACAGTTATAAAGCAATAAAACGTAAAGTATAATGCATGCAAATGGAAAATGTTAATATGTTTTCCTTTCTTTTCTATTAATTTGTGTGTGTCTACATCTTACATGATAAATGAATAAAGGTTTAAAATAAAAAAAAATACAACTAATGCCATTCTGCACATTCATTATATATCCTACAACTGGTCCACACAGTCAACTTAATTTTAGAGATAAAAAGAAAGAGACAACAGGTGTTGCAGAATATAAAACCATTGAACCCTAATGGTACATGGGGCAAACAACAGATGATACTATGCTTAGATGAAACAGAAAACATATTCAATTGGTTCATGATGTTTGTCATCTTGAAATGCAGTGTTGCAGAGTCAGACGAAACGTTGAGCTAGGAATAATCACATTCATGCTCAATAAAGCCTTAGTAACAACAGCTCTACCTCAACCGAACATACGAAGAAACAAAGGAGATTCAAGCTTGACTATTCACCATGACAGACTGTGTGCTGTCCAACCAATGCAATCAAGTGTCAGCATTCTCCTTCCAGATTCTGTTGACTCAGTTTTGTCTAGTGACTGTAAAAGTTCTAATACTTCAGATCTACTATTAATTTACTACTTAATACTGGATCCAAAAAAGTTCCAAATCCATTTCTAGATAAACTCCCCCAGCAAACCACAACTCTAATTAATGATTACTTTATTAACAGCATAGCCTTTCTCACCTGTAAAACCTTTCCCCAACCTCTCCTTCCCTCCCTTTTCATACAACTCTACTCCTAATGTACCTTCCTCACAAAGTAACATTGCTCTTCCTTATCTATCCAACTCTCTTCATGAACATACCCAAACAAATATCAGTACCTCTCCAAATTTTATATTACAGCTTGTCGAAACCAACCATATAAAAACTTTTAAAAAAAACAAACCCATCTCTATCTATGCTGACAACCTTCCATCTGAATACTAACATTTTTTGTAGAAAATATAGTTTATCACATTAGCATTCTTATAAATAGATCAATATTAGAATCTTATGTCCCAGCACTTTGGGGAAAAAACATTTATCATTTCTCTCTGTAATAGAATAAATCTACTGAGATATTTAACTATCACCCCATTGGAATCCTATACACTCTCTAAACTTCACACTTCTATAGAAATGCATACATCAACAATTTCTTCACTATCTACTCCTAAATCAACAATTTACCTAATCTCATCCTGGCTTTAGACCAACTCATAGTACAATGACAGCCTGTCTATCTTTATTGAACACTATTAATATTGCTATGGATGCTGGTAGGAAAGTCTCAGCACTATTCTTAGATCTATCAAAAGCATATGACAGTTTCCCACACTACACTCCTACAGCAACTCTGCAACCTAGGTCTCTCCCCTCCCTCTAAACAACGGTTTACTAGCTAACTATCTGTCTAACAGACAGAAATCAGTAAAATGACAAGCTACTGTCTCCCCTACACTTTCCTAACTCCACTGAAGTTCCCCAAGCATCTATTCTTGGTCTCAAATAATTTCTCCAGAAAACTGGAAACTGTTTTTATGTACTACAGCACAGCAACGTAATAGTCACATATTGTCACACTTTATTTTCATCATTAATATACTATTTCTTACCCTACCTCTCAGCCTCTTAGAGCAAGAAATGAAGACAATGCCTAAAATAAAGGGGGAACAACTGCTCTGCACAGTGAAGTTTACTTTTTACAGCAATCTCATTGAGGTTTGTGACATTATACTGAATACTGTTGCATACTAAAGGTAGACTCTGTCATAAATCCAAGATGTGACAGTATTAGATACTCCAAAGCTTCATCATTAATAACCAACTGTTTTTCTAAATTGCCTGTCTCTTCCTCTCTCTTAAAGTAGAGACTGCTATCTTCTGATAAACTCTGCTGGATGGTTGTTAGGAGGGATCTATATGTAATAATCAATCCCAAAACATCGAAAACACTAAACCATGAATGGCCATGTCCGCAATTTTTTTCCTAGGGAAAAAAAACAGTTTGCCATTCCAGAGGTTTGTCCTTTTCACCAATGTTGAGCAATCTCGGAGTTGGTATATTTAGTTAGGGGGGGGTGTGGGTGATTGTGAAGTTTGTATGGTTTGTTTATGGCCCCGTGAATTTTTTTTCCACTAGGAAAAAATTTGCATTCATGGTTTAGTGTTTTTGATGTTTTGGGTTTGACTATTACATGTTCGAAGAAATGTCTCTTCGAACATGTAATATAGATGCGTTCGGAGATATTAAGGGTAATTTTTGTCTCCTTATAGATGGTACACTATGTGTAGCATGGTTTTATAATAGCATGTTACAATGTTGGTAGTACCTCTCATTTTTTCTTTTATGATTTGTATCAATACAGTGTATACTTGGAAACTAGATGGGTTGCCATTGGTTTTGTATTTTTTCACTGCATTATATTACTTCATTATAGCATGCATTTAAATAAATAAATAATGCAATTATTCTCCACTGTGTGAATAGTACTTTGTGGTGTAGAATATACTGCATTGTGGGAAATTAACATAGGAGTGCAGGAATACAGACCTTTGTTTTATTGTCATACTATTATATAAGAGAGTTAAAACATTAAGTCATCCATTGTGTGTTTAAGATTTAATGTTTGTGGTATTTATTTTGTTATGCAAAAAGTATTTTCCTCCAGAAAAGGTAATTGTTATATGTACAAAACATCTGTGTGAAATGCACTGACAAGCTTACCATATAAAAAATAAACCAAATATATATTCAGTCAGTCATTTTTCTAATATCAACTTTATCTTACTTGGGTTACAGTATATTTGAAATAACCATAACATTTTTATTTGCCTGTTTTACTTATTTTATTTAGTATTTGTTGCCTGTGTAAGTCTGTTTGAGCATCAGTGTACCTTTTCAGTTTTCTAATACAAACTTTAACTTCCTTGGGTCCCAACATATGTAAAATAGCCATAACATTTGTATTTACTTATATTATTATTATTTTTTATTTTTATTTAGCATTTGTTATTCTAGAAAGTCATGCTTGGCATCAGCACACCTTTTTAGATGAGTCCCTAGGAGAAAGCTCCAAAATAAAGTTGCACGAGAAACATGTTTTTAAACATAGCACACTTAGTAAGATTAAATAATGAAATTTCAGATAGTATGGAAAACAAGCTACTATACACAAACATTGTAGTAGCAATACGCAAATACAAATTCAATTTCAAAAAAGTAGACCTGTATTGTCAATAGAGGATATACTGAGTATTTTTTAAAGCTTTTTAATACCAAATTTTGTGGTGGGAAGAGCGCTATAGCTATGTCTGACAATGTCTGATGAAGCATTGGTTGCTTAGCAAGTTAAACAGGACATTTTTTTAAGTGAGAATGCAGTGGATGTGTATAGGGCAGAAAGGGTTGTATGCAGTGGTGGCTGGTGACTTCCAATCAAAGGGGGGCTGCAGGAGACAGCTGGATGGGTTGGGCCAACAGGAAGGGGTGTGGCCAACAAAATGGGTGGGGCTATAGTACAGTGGGATCAATGCTGGACATGCTTACCAATTTACGATACAAAATGCCCTGATAGATATCCTAACCTCCATATAGACTCATAGTTGGCCAAAATACCATCATACTGTAACCATTGTCATAGCCAGACATTCTCAAGAGTAATATCCTTATTTCTATGCACATTATATTTTAAGCAATTATGTACTTTTTCAGAAAAAGACACATATGGAGCAGAACCAAAAAGCTTAAGCAAATGTAAGTTAGAGTATCACTAAACAGAAATGATATTCCAGGCATTCCATTTTACATGTACTGATTCTGAAGTACCACAGATACTGATTTAACACCACAGTTTATGTGTACACTGCCTGCTTATTTTTTAGATTATTCTAATGTAAGCCCAAGCAATGTATTTTCTTAATTCTATAGATGCTCTGAAACAATACTGCCAAAAAAAAAATGGAACTGCAGTGGTCGTGGTAATGACACCCCAGAAATACTATTACGCTCAGACCTCTTGTTCTGGGAAAAATGTTAAGAGTACAACAAATGAGAAAAAATTTTTTGTAA